>NC_081411.1:401793598-402095265 GCF_030272615.1 Cryptomeria japonica
AATACTAATTACTAGATGATTGAAATGAAAAATGCCTATAGTAATGATGCTAAAACTATGAATGCAAGGGATCCTTTTTGCTCCAGAACGGGGGATATTTATAGGAATTCCAAGGCCAAAGCTAAGGTGGTAGGAATCAACGGTCCAGATTTGATCTGAAGATATTGAGGGCCAAGATTGAGGAAGTTGGAGAAGAGGTTGGAGGAAGGGACACTTGTCATCTCTGTAGTGAGAAGTGTCAAGAAGCCTTGCTCATGAGGAGGCAAGTGTCCAAGGGAGGAGACATGTGGCAAAAGTGCCATGTGTCTCATGGGGAGAATATCCATACCATAGGAGGTTAGGATAAGAAGGTTAGAATGTGCAAGATAGGATAGGGTTAGTTAAACCCAGGGTTAGGTGGAATGAGTTAGGTTAGGGGATGGTTAGGTTAGATGGTTAGAAGTTAGGAGCCATGTGGAGAATTTGAATTTAAAAATTCAAATAATAAGAAAATGTTAATTAACTTTCAACAACTCATAAATTGACTTGTTTTAATTAATTGAAGAATTAGAAGAAATGAATTTAATGGGGGGGGAATTAATCAATTTAGATTAATTAATCAAAGGGGACTATGAAATTAACTTAATGAATAAATCCTTAGATTTATTGATAATTAGATGAATGGGGAAATTAATCAAATTGCTTTTGAATTTAATTAATTGGGAAGGGGGATTAATCAAATAACTGCGTATTTAACTAACTATCTTCAGACCATTTTTAGGTGTATACATTTTGCCCCTCTTTGAAGCGATGTGTGACGACGCGTTGGTTCAAAGAAAACTCGATTGATGATGTTGTTGATATTGATTTTGATATGATGCGGATTTGATCTTGATTTGATGCGGATTTGGTTTCGATATGATACTGATTCAATTTTGAGATGATAAATCTTGATATGATGCCCCAGACGCTGACTGATAGATATCGATACGAGGATGCCCCCTCGGGAGATGAATCGGATAATTTTTATAATGTTTTTGAATTTTTTCGCGATATTTTAATTTTGTTTTGATATTTTTGAAATTTTTATGATTTTTAGATTTTTAATGATTGTCCAATTTTTAGAGATTTTCAGAATCAATCTGATTCATATCCCGATAAGAAATTTGAAAACGCTGCCCTGCCAAGTTGATTAGTTGATTAAAAATAGAATAAAAATCTCACTTAAATGCCCCATTGTGAGTTTAAAAAGGTGAATCTCTTTTACCACTCTTCGTTTGTGCACTTCAGTTGTTTGAGAAAGTTGCTCTGGAGGAAGGAATGACCATCTCGTACCACCAGCATAGGTTCGAACGAGTTCAGCGACATAAGCGTCCTCTGGCCTATGGTCCACCGGTATGTACTTCGAGAAAACCTAGCTTTGTTAATTTTTAGTTGATTTTTAAAAAAATTAGCTATTTGTAGAAAAAATCATTTTTTAGCATTTTCGCCATGTGGGTTTGTAAAAAAATTGTTTTCGAGATGGGTTTCTTGGATTTCTTTATTTTTATTTTCGAATTCGCACCTCGAAATTTTTATTTTTATTGCTAAGGTTTCCGCTTTAAAAAAAAAAATTTAAAATTGTGCCTTAGCTAAGAGCAGTGGTGCCATGGCAGTGCCACCACAAGGGCGGCAACCGCCGCTGTTGGCACCACCACGAGCGGCACTACAAAGGCCTGGGCCCAACAATTTTTTTTGTTTTTTATGATTTTAGATTTTTTTTTCTTTTTTTGTGATTTTTAGAAATTTTTTTCGATTAGTCGGTTGTTGGTTGATTTTTTGTGTTTTTCTCGATTGGGTGCTTGATTTTTTATTTGTTTGATTTGTTAGACCAGATTTTTTTTTTCAATTTTCAATGGTGTTGGCTTGATTTTTCGATTTTGGAGAAAATGATTTGATTTTTTGATTTTTTGGTCATTTATTGAATTTTGCGTTTGTTGATGTGTGATAAAGAGGTTGGATTGTTATCAATTTGATTTGATTTTTGATTTTGATAGGGTAAGATTTGAGTAGCTATCTAATTGATAAAATTAGACACTCCTGATTGATGAAATTTGATGATCAATTCATCTCAATGTACGCGCGAGATGAGATAGGATTGATAATGACCTCATGATAGATGAGCGTCATTGATAGGGGCCCAATGAGATTTGATTAAAATCTCAATTGAGCAAGATAGACTGATAGATAGATCGATTTGATAGATAGATAAATCAAGATATTGATATGATGAGATGATTTGATTGCAGGAGCACTTTAGTGTCCTCCAATCTCGGGAGTGCTTCCCAAAGACATGGATGTTGATACCTCGCCTTAGCCAGATGGAGCGAGATCACATTAACAAGTGTGGTTTATCTTCCCTTCTCGACATGCCCTGACCCTTGATTAACCAGGGATTATTGACAGCCTTAGCAGAGTGTTGGCATAGCGAGCACAACACTTTTCACTTACCGACGAGCGAGATGACGGTGACACTCGAGGATGTATACCAGATATTGGGCATCCCTATGATGGGAGAGCTAGTGTATTACGATCTCAGCAAGCAGGGTGGAACAGATGCACTTTGTCGAGTGTTCAAGGATGATGAGATAGGCGGATATGATATTTCATGGCAAGAGATGCTAGAGCTAGGTTATGCCACATTACCCACTGTACTTGTCGGATTCATTGGAGGTTTCCTTTGTCCTAATCACGGGTCAAAGGGATTATCTATTGGATGGGGTCGTCTTCTTTAGCAGATGGTGACATAAGGGACCCGATTTGCATGGGGGTCATGCATGTTGGTGCACTTGTATCATGACCCACACCGAGTTGTGTACCAAATACTAACTGCATTATCAACAGGGGTGATCGTTCTTCAGATACTGACCTGGAAGAACCTGCCTATCACATGACCATTGGCTGATAGAGATAGACCTGTAGGAAGGCCTTTTGCTGACGGGCATCCAGGTATCATTGTCTAGCGAAAGCTGGGCAAATTGGAGTATTGGTGACAGACATTGGATGATATGGATATTGTGATATGGAGACCATATAGGGATTGCGAGATCTGGCTTGAGGATGCAGTGGAGATGTCGTATGTATTTGTGATGCGATACCTGATTGGATTGACCCCTATATCATCGAGCGATTCCTTTGTATGAGGGTGTTGAGACAGTATGGAAGGATACAGGGGATACCATAGGGTATAGCTTATTATGCTCGCAGCAGATTGGATGTGGCTACTTGGGGGCCCTCTATTTCATATGACTAGGCGTGTGCAGAGTATCGATCATTGGGGCCATTGGGTTGGGATTACCTTCCAGGTGTGATAGATAGCGAGATGACAAATGAGTACATCATATATTGCACTGTAAACAAGTTTTTGAGGCTGAGATGTCTAGATGGGCTAGAGCTCGTTCTAGATGAGGATGATGAGAGGCTACAACATAGAGCTCCTAGACAAGCGAGGGATGGTGGTGGGGGAGGAGGCGAGGGCGGAGATGATGGCAAAGATGGAGATGGATATGGAGGAGATGCAGGAGATCATGATGTTGGAGATGATGATGGAGGAGATGATGACGGGGGAGATGGTTGAGTAGTGGCAGTGGCAGTGGCAGGCACACCGGGAGCCAGCAGATCCAGATCTTCTACAGATGTATATACAGATTGGATGACTCGGGTGGTCAGACGAAGGAGATTAGGTCCAGTGGATCGGGGGCATCAAGTCCCCAAGCAAGAGGTTCCTCAGTTGACAAGGTACCAATGAGAGTACCATAGGTTGAGAAGCCATAGGCAGAGGCACCTCGATGGATCCTCATTAGGATGTCATCTCATCAGCAACAGGCTCAGATTACAAATTTACAAGGTCAAGTTCAATAGCTAGAGAGTCGACTAGCACAAAGGGACTCTTAGATGGCCCAACTAGAGGTATAGATGGCTTCTCTCATGGTAGAGAGAGATGCAGGGAGGGATAGGTGTCAGTGGGCCAAGGTGCAAGTACAAATGTCAAGAGAGTCTAGTTCAGGGAAGACTGCCTTGAAGATGATGTGCCACGCAATTTGAGAGGTCAAAGATTACATGACCTTATACTATGCACCCATAGTCATTTAGCCTGGATCTAAATCCATAACCGTCGGATGTATATTCTCCAAGAGTGGATCCTATCCCAAGGCCAATTACATAGTCTGCTCGAGGCCTCTTAGCGTACCTTTCACTAGGAAATGGTTCTGTCCAAGCCTCTATGTTCCGCACCACAATTAAAATCCCCTCTATAGGCCTAATTAATTAATTAATTAATTTACCTGCTAGAATCTCCCTCACCCCCCCTATTCTAGTTATTGTAAGTGAGCAGTGCCCTACTATTCTAAGGATCCACCAAAGGGCATTAGCCTGTCTAATATAATTTGAGGGCTTGACTGCCCCCTACCATTCTAAAGGGATATCCCCATAGCCCCTAAAATGGTTTATGGTAGGGGCCCTTAAAATAGTAGGGGCAAGCTAAGGCCCTACAATTCTATGGACGCATTAATTTACCCATAGAATGTTGAGGGAATGAGCTCGCTAGAATAACCCTAAATTGTAGGGCGAGATGCCTGCTAGTCTCGCCCCCCCTCCAATGCGAGCAATTTTGCCAGAGGCTAAGAGGAGCACTCAACCTTATAATATATTGTTGTTCCTGCTAATCGGAGGGCTCCAGGATTTTCACAACTGAGAAGGAGATCGGGATAGAGTCAGTCTAGGATTCAAGGAGTGACATGGACACTTCAGAGAGATCCCCCAGGTGGGGACCCAGGTACAGGGGTATTAGCTAGTGTTACTATACTTGCCACATTAGGACAGAATTCCGCTCTGTGTCCTAGTGGTCCCACTGATATGGGGCATTGATCCATTCATGTACACACCTTTTGTGATGAGATATTGATGATTCCTGTTATGTATATGTGTGATTTATCTCATATATTTTTGTGATATCCTTGTACCTTGGACATTAATATTTTTGATGATATGATATGTAGTCGATCCTATTCGCTCTATATGACCTATGAAATGATGGATGCATTCTATTTGATATATGATTATGTTGTGCAGTTACTTTCATGATGTATGTTTTATTTTCTATGTGTTTATGGATTCTAAATGATCGATATATGATGATGCAGTATTTACATGATGTTATGGAAATGTGACTATGTATGGTGATGCTTATAAGTACTATGTGATGTATGTGCAATGTAATGCTTTCTATGTTTATGATATTTTTATGGTTTTCTCATGCATGTTAATATGAGATGGATGCAATGCAATGCAATGATGTTACTTTATATGATTTGAGATTAGATGAATGTAATGCAATGAGCTAACTAAATGAATGAATGATTGGATGATTTATAGGAATGATGTCTTAGTATGCAATGGTTATATGAGATGAACTAACTTATCATGCAGGATGAATGAATTGATTGATTTTGTTATTGTCCAATGTACTCAATCACGTAATACGAGAGATAACACCATGTTAGTCTTTGGCCTTGGAAAAGATAAGTGTTGTGATCCCATGCAAAATGAAATGGCCTTGGAAAAGATGAGTGTTGTGATCCCATGCAAAATGAAATGCAAATGCAATGCGGCGATCGAACCAGTCATGTGGTCATTGCTTTGTTTCATCATTGAGCCTTTAAAATGTGGGAAGTGATTGCAAACATCAATGGTATAATTGAACCATGATGACCTGAGCACTACTTTCTTGGGTTTTGATATTGCAAGTTAGAACAAGAATCAAGGTATAATTGAACCAAGATGACCCGAGTGTTGCTTGCGTAAAACAGGCAATAGTAACCATTTCTATATGCAAGTCCGAAATGTCCTCTGTGATACTCCAATGATCATGTCTTGAGACAAATTTACACATATGAATGATTACCTTACATGCAATAGACAAGAAAAATATCATGTTCCTTCCTTGTTCCTCTAGTCAAAGACATCCCGGAGTCACTCAGAAATCATGATAGTGAAAATCAAGATAAAATAGTTGAACTAGTATTTTCAAAGTGTTAAAGTCATTAGTCAAAATATATCATCCATTGATATGTGTTTTTCATGTTTAGACTGATATGTGATAATTGATGGTTGACAATGTGATCTTATGTTCAACATTGGGTGTGTCTCAGTTTTTTGCTTGACAAGTGTTGCCTAACTGTTGTTCTACCTGTTTGAGTAAGCTCAAAACGATGAAATTTTTTTGCCCCCAGTCTAGAAACAAACCTTATTATGATATATACAATGATCTAAACCATGATGACAAATCACCTCGGATGTTTGTGTGTGTACAAAGACTTTATTATGGATATGAACAATGCTAATGGAAAAGAATGCAAGTGGAAGGATGCATGAATCAATAGATGGAAGAGCTAGCTGACAGATAGCGTTTGTTTGCCAAGTTTTCACCATTTGTTTTTATTGCACTTTTTCTCATATTTGATTTTTTTTGGTTTATTTATTCATTGTTTTTGTTGTTTTTGTATTTTGTTGTTTTTTCACTGTTTTTGGTTTTTTTTGCTTTTTCATTGTTTTTGGATTTTCCTGCTTTTTCATTGTTTTTGGATTTTCCTTCTTTTTCACTATTTTTGGATTTTCCTATTTTTTCACTGTTTTTTGGATTTTCTTGCTTTTTCACTGTTTTTGAATTTTCTTGCTTTTTCACTGTTTTTGGATTTTCCTGCTTTTTCACTATTTTTGGATTTTCCTATTTTTTTAGACATAAAACTTCTTCAGATGTATGCTATTGATGGGTTCCTCGAGCTGATCCCTATCCTATGTTGATAGTTGATATGCTCCTGACCCAAATACTATTGTGACCACAAACGGACATAACAAGTGTGGTTCAAACTTCCCTTTCTTTTATCGATCTGACTGATATTGTGGATTTTCCTTTAGTACGAGTTCTCCAACTTGAAAGACTCGGGGTTCGACCTTGTGATTATAACTTTGGCACATTCTTTGCTGATATACCTTTAAATGATCAAAGGCATTTTGTCTTCGTTCATGGATCAATTCTAACTCTTGCAATCTAGATACTCATTAATCTTCATCTAAGATAAGGCCTTTTAATGATACTCGTAGAGAAGGTATCTCCACTTCTATTGGTAGTATTTTTTCTGATCCATAGACAAGAGAGAAAGGTGTGGCACCTATTGGTTTGTGGATACTGGTACAATAGGCCCATAGAGAAGGGTTCAATTGAATATTCCAATCTCTGCCAGCATCATTCACTATCTTTTTGAGGATTTTTAAAATAGTTTTGTTTGATGCTTCTTCTTGCCCATTCCCTCGTGGATAGTAGGGTGTGGAAAATTTGTGTTGGATCTTAAATTTCTCACATAGCTCTTGGACATCCTAATTCTTGAACGGTCGCCCATTATCAGTGATAATGGTCATGGTTATTCCATAGCAACAAATGATGTAGTTCAAGATAAATGCATCAATTTGTTTTCCTGTGATATTTGTGAGAGGTACTGCCTCAATCCACTTTGTAAAATATTTTGTAGCTACAAGGATAAATTTGTAACCATTGGATGAAGAAGGATTTATCTTTCCTACTAGATCAAGATCCCATTGGCAGAAAGGCCAAGATGTTGCCAAAGCATGAAGTTCTTGTGCTGGTGCATGAATTAAATTTCCATGGATCTGACATTGTTTGCATGTTTTAGCTATCTAAAAAGAATCTCGTTCCATAGTTGGCCAATAATATCCCAAGCGTATGAGTTTTTTCGAAAGGGTATGACCACTAGAATGAGTGTCACAAATGTCGTTATGGACTTCATTTAAGGCCTTCTCCGAGTCTTCTTGCTCGAGACATCTTAAAAGATTACCATCTAGACCTTGTTTAAAAAGGGTATCCACGACAAGAGTATAATGGGAGGATTGGCGAATGAAGTTTCTCTTTTGATTTTTCAACAAATAGGGAGGGAGGGTGTTATCTCTTTCAGGTATGTACAAGTTTGTCCATAGCGGGAGGAATCATTCCCAACAAGGTGACAAATAGTTTGGGAATTAGGACAATTATGAGTAGGATAAAACAACTCTTCCACTAGGAATTCATAACGCTCTTGATTTTCTTGTGTCTGCAATAGAGAAGCAAGTGTTGCCATGGCATCTACTGTTTTGTTGTCATTTCTTGGAATTCACTCAAAAGTTATTTCTATAAAATAATTCTTGAAATTATCTACCATCTTTTTATAAGGCATTAATTTATCATCATTTGTTTGATAATCATCATTAATTTAATTGATGACGAGCTGAGAGTCTCCAAAGACTTGTAGTTATGTAATGTTCCATTCTATAGCCATTTTGATACCAGTAACCAAAGCTTCATATTTTGTTGTGTTGTTGGTGCATGGAAAGCTTAATTTGTACACCTTTGAAATTGTATGACCTTGTGGCGTGATGAATTAAATGTCTGCTCCTGATCCCTATTGTGTTCTATTATTGTTGTTTTCTCCTAGACTGATATTCAGGTGATGTATTATAAGATATGGATCTAACCCTGGAATATCTGCATATGACCATCTTTTGATTTGCCTCCTTTTGAAGGGTTCCAAATATTGTTGTACGTTGTGTTCTGATAGAGAGATTGTTGGATGTAGATCAATTGTGTCAATGGTAATAGCCTTTGTCGGTTCTATTAGGATAGATTACCTCTCTTGATAAAATTTAGGTAAGGTATCAAATCTCCCATCTTTTGGTACCTCAAGAAGGTTTTCACCGTTAGATGCATCCTTTCTTTTTACTTTTTCATGGTATAATGTTGCCAATAACTGGTTTTCAGCATTAGAACTGATATTGTTTTCTTTGTTTTCACTTTTGCGACTATGAGATTTGACACCCACTTGATTGGAAGATACGTTACCAAAATTCCTAGTGAAAGTTGTTGTGGGTTCAATTGTATTAAGATATATGGATATGGCATGGTCATTAGGAAAGGTATCAATGGCAGTATGTCTTTCACTTTCCCAGTCCATAAGTTTAGGATGGATTAAGGCTAAAGGATTCTCAGGGTGAATTGTTTCAAAGATATTAGGAGTCATGATAGAGATGTCAGAGCTTTCAATATGCATTTCAATGTCTAGAATAATACTCTCGTCAAAATGACCTCGTGCAAGTAGCTCCTGATTATCCTCGATTAAGTTCAAGTCAACCGAATGTGATTCTGATTCAAGCGGGCTAGTTCCTGAAATTTTTTCTGCATACACATGAACTACATCAACACCTACATCTGCTTCTTCCCTTTCAATTTCAAGTTGATCTTGTTTGTTTTTCCATGATAGTGAATATTCTTTGTTCCCTCGATCTCTTAGTTGCATTTTTTTTTCCATGCTTGACAGAATTGAGGCAAATGATTGTTCCTTGGATTGTGTGCTTGAAGATGATGTCTCTTTGTTATGAGGAACAATGACCTCTTGAGCTGGTTTCAGATTATTACAACACTGTAATGGATTTGAGTCTATTGAGATTGTGATTTCCTACCCATTGTATGGAAACTTCAGACACAGATGATATGTAGATGGAATAGCTTGCATGTCATGTATCCATGGTTTTCCCAAGAGTATGTTGTATGATAAATCCAAGTCTATGACTTGGCATGCTGTGTCTTTCTGTAAAGGTCCAACTCTGATGGGTAATATCATAATTCCTTTGGAGGAATGCTCTTCTTCATCATATGCTTTGAATGTGATCTTTTTCTGGGGATCAACTGCATCTTCTGAATAACCTAGAGCACAGACAAAACTCAATGAGCAAATATTTAAGCCAGCTCCCTCGTCTATTAGGACATGTTTAACAAGCGTTCTATGAATGAGAACTTCAATTTGCAAGGGAGCATTATGGGGATGTTGCAAGGAATCAATGCTTAGATGTGAAGGAGATGGGCTTTGAATAGGATCCTCTGAAATAGGTTTGATGGCCATTATGGATATCCCTCGGGGAACTTCATCCTTGGGTGTATTGTTTGGTGAGGATGTTATGGAAGGTTCTTGCAAGTTTTCAAGAGGTGTAGGAATAGATGCCTTTGGACAGTCAATTTTCTTATGGAGGGATGAGCCATTGCTAGACATAGGTGCGCGATTTTGATCTTCCTCAACAAAATCCTTTAGGGATCTCTTTAAGAGTTGCATAAAAGAGCCACTTTTATTTGGAGATGCATTTGAATCCCTGTGAGGTTTTGACATGGTTGGCTTTTGATTTTGGACTTGTTTGATTTCTCTGATATGTTGACCTGTTATATTTGCTTCTTGTATTTTTCTTTGGTATTCCATGTTTTTGTGTTCTCCAGCTATTTCGAATGTTTTCATTTATGTTTCTTCGATATTTTGTCTTTGTGCTCTAGTTAAAATGGGAATACATGTGTTCTCAATGTTTTGTGAGGTTTAAATCTTCTATAATGTGTCACAATAAGTGATCAATTGCTGAGGTAAAAATTATAAATGGATAGACACGAAATGATCTTTTCAAGTATTTGCTTGTTTACAAGTTTTTCGATCTTAGTTTTTGGAGTGCACATTTTGTGATTTTTTATATGACCAAGTTCGATAGGAATGATATATCCTATGATAGAGAACGAGGTTAATCTGATCAAGTGTTGTAGTTTTCTGATAAAGGATGATAGATCCTGATGAGAAACTATGAACGATCAATTTATTAAAGAAAATATGACGTTGCACTTTAAGATGTTAGATCTTGGACTTGTTTGAGGTGAATACTTGAGAACCTTGGTGTGTCTAGTCTTGAATCTATTTTGATAGAAGATAACCTGACTAGGCGACCTGAGAAGATGACCTAGTCTCTATGTTTGGTTGTCTGAGAAATGGGTTGTTTTTGTTTTCTGATTTTGGTGCAGTTTACCAAAAACGTTGACAAAATGACTAGAAACACTACTATGCAGACCAGAAACATTGTTATACGGACTAGAAACGCTACTAAACTGACCAAAAACATTGTTATATGGACCAAAAATGCTAACAAACTAACCAGAAACGCTGACAAACTCACCAGAAATGCTGACAAACTGACCGAGAATGGTGTTATACTGACCAGAAACATTTCTATACTAACCAGAAACGTTGACAAACTAACCGAGAACGCTGCTATACTGACCAGAAATGGGTTGTTTTTGTTTCTGATTTTGGTGAAGTTTACTAGAAACGCTAACAAAATGACCAGAAACGCTGCTAAACTTACCGAGAACGCTGCTATATAGACCAAAAACACTGCTATATAGACCAAAAATGTTGTTGTAGTGACCAAAAATGCTGACAAACTGACCAAAAACGCTGACAAAATGACCAGGAACGCTGAAGAGCATACCAAAAATGCTATTTTGTAGTGCAGTGACTCTAGAGTTCAAAACAGTGATGTTTAGACTCAACAAATTGGGTGTTTGAACTTAGGAGATTATTGTTTTGACCTAACTTTATGATTTTCAGACTCAGAGAACTGATATTTAGACCTAGCAAGTATGAACTAGGAAATCTAATGTTGAAACACGACATTCAACCCAAAAGAGTTGTTGTTTAGACCAAGAGAGTTGGCATTTAGACCAGAAGAGTTGATGTTTAGACCAAGAGAGTTGATGTTTAGACTAGAAGAGTTGACGTTTAGACCAAGAGAGCTGACATTTAGACTAAGAGAGCTGACATTTGGACCAAGAGAGATGATATTTAGACCAGAAGAGCTAATGTTTAGACCAAGAGAGCTTACGTTTAGACCAAGAGTGTCAATGTTTAAACCAAGAACTTTGAAGCTTAAACTAGTGATGTTAGAACTTAGACAATAGTTATTTTAACCCCAAGGGTTAATGTGTAGAATGAGAAAATTGATGTTTATACCTATCAAGCTCAACCTTGGGGAGTTAATGTTGAAATATGAGAAAGCTAACATTCATACCAAGAGAGTTGACGTTTAGACCAGAAGAGCTGACGTTTAGACCAAAAGAGCTGGCGTTTAGACCAAGAGAGCTGGCGTTTAGACCAAGAGAGCTGACGTTTAGACCAAAAGAGATGACGTTTAGACCAAGAGAGCTGACATTTAGACCAGAAGAGTTGACATTTAGACCAATAACTCTGAAGCTTAAACTAGTGATGTTATAACTTATACAATGGTTATTTTGACTCCAAGAGTTGATGTGTAGAATGAGAAAATTGATGTTTATACCTAGCAAGCTCAACCTTGGAGAGTT
This sequence comes from Cryptomeria japonica, assembly GCF_030272615.1. Lineage (NCBI taxonomy): Eukaryota > Viridiplantae > Streptophyta > Pinopsida > Cupressales > Cupressaceae > Cryptomeria > Cryptomeria japonica. The sequence continues at coordinate 401,805,828 of NC_081411.1, forward strand.
AATGTTGAAATATGAGAAAGCTAACATTCATACCAAGAAAGCTGACGTTTAGACCAGAAGAGCTGACGTTTAGACCAAGAGAGCTGATGTTTAGACCAGAAGAGCTGACGTTTAGACCAAGAGAGCTGATGTTTAGACCAGAAGAGCTCACGTTTAGACCAAGAGAGCTGACATTTAAACCAGAAGAGCTGACATTTAGACCAATAACTCTGAAGCTTAAACTAGTGATGTTATAACTTATACAATGGTTATTTTGACTCCAAGAGTTGATGTGTAGAATGAGAAAATTGATGTTTATACCTAGCAAGCTCAACCTTGGAGAGTTAATGTTGAAATATGAGAAAGCTAACATTCATACCAAGAGAGCTGATGTTTAGACCAAGAGAGCTGATGTTTAGACCAGAAGAGTTGATGTTTGGACTTAAAGTGCAACTATTTGGACTGAAAGTGCGATTGTTCGGACTGTAGGTGCGATTGTTTGGACCTTAGGTGCAACTGTTTGGACTAAAAGAGCTATTATTTGGACTGTATGTGCGACTGTTTGGACTAAAAGAGCTACTGTTTGGACTATATGTGCAACTGTTTGGATCGTAGGTGCGACTGTTTGGACTGAAAGAGATAATATGTTGTAAAACTTGTAAATTTGACAATTTGAGGTTTGAGTTTCCAATTTTTGTTGTATTTCAATGGATGATATCTTGAATTGACTACAAACACAAAATTCAGATTGTATTTTTGTCCCAAAGGACACATAAAGTGTATGTTCGAGAAGCTTTAAAGAAAGCCCAAGTTTTCACGGGTTTTGAACAATTGAAAACACATCATTCAGTCTATCCTAAGGAGATTGGCTTCATTATTAGTGTAGCGTCCTAAAATTGCAACACTTGCAATTTCGACTGCATTTCGGTCTTCACGATGGCGACGCAACACGCAACCTGAATGGAGACCCTGAAACTTGCTCACGACACTGAAAACTGCATTTTTCAAGCACCCTGGCCTAAACCTCCTTGCACCCTGCTGTCCCGGGAGGTGGGACCAGAGCGCCCAGCGCCCTGGTCCCTGGGTCCTATTTTGGGCCCGGTCTCCTAAGGGGCTCGGGTCTTTTTGTTTGCAATTTGGAAATTACATTTCCTGGTCGGCCTAAGGTCAGGAAAATCAGTCTATCAGCCCTAAATGACAAGTATATAAACTACATTTTTCTCTCTCATTTGGGGAGAAGAGATACATGATGAAAAAAGGCGTAAAAACTATACTCAAACATTCAAGCATTCAAGCATTCAAGCAATTGGTCATTTCAAGTCTCCATTCAAGGCTAAGTGTTGCATTCAAGTCAAGAATTCAACCATTGAAGAGGAGATCACATACTACATGCTACAACATACAACATACAACATACAACATCTAAACCTTCGCACATAAGGATACAAACATCCTTAGAACAAGGTATTAGTACTTGTTTTACAGTCATTTACATTTACAGCTCTTGCTCATTTCTTGGTTAATTCCAAAACCGGGGTTTGACCTAAAGGCAAACCCCTAATCCCTAACCCCCCAATCATCTTCGCTTTTCTGTGTGTAGGTTGCAGGTACACGGCTGAAATTGAAGATCTGGAATCCTTGTGCAGAGACGAACAGATCCCCCTTCGTTTCGCGGATTTTTCGGAGGACCGTGGCGCCGGGCGCCATCGTCCCAACAACTTTTGCTCAAATTTGCAGGACAGTGCCGTATCGACATTCTACTGCTAATTCCAGGTCCGCAGCTTCATCCTATAACCCGAACTCAGTTTATAAGCGAATCTTTATGACTTTCTATGCATGTTTAGCTTAATTTCCTTAACAACATTTCTTTACAAAAGAGGGTAGCCTTGCTTTTCTAACCCTTGAAATTCATTTAGCATCCGATCTTACATTGTGTGGGATTGGATCTTATGAGTTTCAACCCCTCTTTTGAATGTAAAGTCTCTCCCCTAAGTGAAAACCATCGAATCCTAGCAAACCTCCTCGGAGTTGGAAGAGGGGAGAACAACTAGGGTTCGACTGCGATTTTCCGCTTTACATTTTGGTGAACTCGACGTGAACATCCTTTCTGATTTTTCATGCTTAGATCTGAAAAAATTGATTACATTTCCATGTTTGATCTTTTGCAAAATTTTAGAGGTGATTGCATAAAAACCCTAAATTTTCTTTTTGGTAATTGAACTTGCGAAATGTCTAAATGTTAATGCCTGTTTCAGATCTGCCTTTCTATTACAAATTTTCAATTCATATTTGTGCTTTAATTCTGAAAATTAAGTGGTTAAATGTCAAAACCCTAATTTTTGAAACCCTCTTAATTCAACCTTTGTCCGACAATTTGACCAATCAAAACATCTCCAAATCAGCTGTAACTTTGGATTCCGCAATAAAATCACAATATCTTTCATCCCTGAAAATTTGGAAAAAAGTTGCGAGGACCGTGTTGCACTCCGAGCGCCATCGTCCCCGACATTTTTTCCAAAATTTCGGGAGCGAGATCTTGCTGTATTTTCCTGCTAAAATCCAGAATTTTGGCTGATTTTGTCAATTATAACACTTTCAAAATTACAGTCAAAGTTGGTCTTGCGATTGCTTGGTCTAAGGCTTCTAATCATTCAAAAATCATTAAAATTAAAATTTTGTGTCAAAATTGCGTTTTTATTATCATAAATCTGAAAATTGTGTTTGCAGTCATTCGAAATTTCAGTGCTTTATTCAAATTCTTGCATTTTGTGACTTTTGAAATTAAGTGCTTAATTACAACAACTTCGATTTCCGCTTTCAAAATTGAATTTTGCATGAAATTGAGTCAACTTTTGAATTTCAAAATTTGCATTGCTTTTGACATTCCCTCTAAAATCATAAAATTCAAAATTTCAGTTTCCCTCTCTTTTTCAAAATTCAAATTTTGCATTTTCGACAATCTTGGTAGGGTTCAATTTTGAGATTACAACTTTAATTTGGCCTATCTACAGATCGTAAAATCACTCAATTTTTTCAGATTAGCTCTAAAATCATCATACATTTCATCCCTGCAAATTTCGAAAAAAGTTGCAGGGACCGTGTTGCACTCCGGGCGCCACGGTCCCGGACATTTTTTCCGAAATTTTGGGAGACTATTGTGATTGCATTTAACAGCTTAAATCCAAAAAATTGGTTGATCTTACTGAAAATTGCTACCTCTAAATTCAAAATTTTCTCTCCTTCTCTAGTGCATGAGTTTTACAACAATAAGCCCTACTTACACTATTCCCGTTAGACGAAGCTGTAGAATTAAGTCTTTCCGAGGTTTAACTACTGAGGAGATGGAACCTAATTTGAATGGCCTTTTTAACGAGGACATGGGTAATTCCTCTAATCCTCCTAATGATGAAGAATCTCTCCATGAGGTTTCTGTAGAACAACTTTCAAAATTGGATAACCAATTTGACGATTTTCGACAATGGATGTCTCAAGAATACCCTGATAGTCAAGCTCTTCCTTTAATTGAGGGTCTAAAATGTATGCTTCAAAGTGATAAGAATGGAATTGATATTTTGCGTGGTATTGCACACATTGTGGATTCAAATGTGATGCCTATGAAGAGTTGTGCTGAAACCTTAGGTTATACACAACCTCCTACACAAGACAATCATTCTATTCCTTTGACGACTCCTATTGCTAGTATACCTACCTTTACATCAAACATCATGGCTACTTCTATACAAGATATTCCCCCTGTGATCACAAGTCATGGGGGCAATCCCTCTTCTTCATTTAACCCTATTCCTTCATTCAATCCAATTTCTTCATTCGTCCCTTCAATGAGTGTTCCTATTACATCTTCACAAATGAACATGACGCAAGGGGGCAATTCATTTAACCATTCCATTCCTCCTTGTAGTGTTCCTCCTTTCCAATCATCTCCTATGACTAATTATCATAGGGTCCCACCACCTTACTCTCTACCTTCTTTCAATAACATAATACCTCCATCTCAATCTAACACGTCCAATATGAATTCTTCGACTGAAGCGACCATTAACAATCTTGCACAAACTGTCTCTTCTTTACAGCAACAAATTGCCTCTATGAATCAATCTAAGTTTAGTGTGCCCACATTCGATGTTGCGAGCCCACTTTCTCTTGACATTGTCCGAGCTATTCCTCCTAAACATGTTGAAATCCCGCATTTGGAACTTTATAATGGTAAAGGAGATCCTCTAACACATGTTAAGACTTTTCAAACAATTTGTACCGATTTTGCTTATGACCAAAGGTTGCTTGCAAAACTATTTACTAGAACATTAAGAGACAAAGCCCTACAATGGTATTGCTCGTTGCCTTCTTATTCTATTACTTCTTTCGAACAACTTGCAAATGCTTTCATTCAACAATTTCAAAACAATATAAGTCCTAAAGTTACTTTGATTGATTTAATGCATTGTAAACAAGGTGTTAAAGAAAAAGTGACTGATTTCATTGGTAGATATAAGCATTTGTATGCTCAAATTTCTTTTCCAGTGCCTAACAATGATATTCAAAGAATCTTTATTTCTAATTTACAAAAAGATATTCGAGAAAAACTTCTGTTTTCTGAGTTTACTTCTTTCCAACAGTTGTGTGCAACTCTTCACAATTATCAACTGACTGTGAGTCAAATGGAACAATCACATCCTATGGCTCCGAGTGATAAGGGTGATAGCAGTCAACAACCATTTGGGAAGTTTAAACCGAACAGAGATTCCATCAAATTCAATGAAAACATCATCAACAACAATGTGAATGCAGCATCAGGTGTGCCTCCTATTTCTAAATTTTTCAAGAAAGAAAGAAAGTATACTCCTTTGAATGAATCATTGCATAGTATTATGAATAAGTTATTGGAACAAAATGTGCTTACTCTTCCTCCTATAAGGCAAATTGATCCTGCAAAGATTACTTCACCTTATTTTGATAACAAAGCCTTTTGTCAATTTCATCGTCAGCCTGGTCATGATACTGAAAAATGTTTTTCTTTAAAGGGTAAAATTCAGGATTTGATTGATAATAATACTATTTCTGTTTCTGGAGTGAATGATAAAGGCAATACATATGTAGCTCCTCCTAATCAAAATCTTCAGATTTTCACTGATCCATTGCCTTCTCATACCTCTAATGCAATTGAGGCTAATGATTCCTCTCTTTCAGCTGATGGTCTTGTGTCTATGACTCCGAATGTGATTAACTTTGTAGAGCAGCAAGAAAACCCTAAAGAACCTTCCATCACATTTGATTCTAGCGAAACCATTAAGGCACCTGATGGTCCTTTATACATAGTTGCAAAAGTCAAGAATACACCTTGCCGTGGAGTGCTTATTGATCCTTCGTGCATGATTAATGTTATTACTGAAGAATTTCTTTTTACTTTGCAATTGAATCAAGTGATATATGACAAAACAGATGTGATTGTGAAATTATTTGATGCATTTTCTTCTCCTGCAATTGGTTCTATTACATTGCCTATTGAGGTCCATAACAAATCTCTTGATGTGAACTTTGCTATTATTCCATCTTCCGAACAATTTCGTGTGAAGCTTGGCTATCCTTGGCTATCTTCCATGAAAGCTATTGCTTCTCCTATTCATAAGTGTTTGAAATTTCCCCATAATGGTGAAGTTGTTACTGTCAATCATAGTCTCTTTAAACCAGCTGAAAGAACTTCTAGCGTTCCTCTTGATTACTTTTGGCCTAAACAATTCCAATCTCTTCCTCCGTGAAGTGATCATCTTTTCAAATCTTATCAAAAGTGGAAAACAGATATGATCCTATCTCTAAGTGAACCTAGAACACCTAAACTTGACATTCCTATCATTCTTGAGAAGGAAGTTCTTCCTTTGAAAGATAAAACTAATGTCTTTCCTCAAGAAGATTCCCAACCCATCCCTATGGATGTGACTATGTCTATACCTAATAAACTTCCTAAGAGTAGACCTATACCTCCTCGTCATGATGGACTTGACTTGGTCTTCTCCCTAAACCAAATATTCTTCCCTTATATGGAGCAGTTCCTCCTCCTTCTTTTTATAGAGAGAAGAGACCTTCTTCTTCTCCTATTATCCAGCCTAAGAGACCACAACCTAAACACCCAAGTGCTAAGGATGAGAACATTCCTCCTCCTCAATCTTCTCCACTTCCTACTAAGACTAGACGAAATTGTTCTGCACGTGAACGTCGACGAAAGCGTCATCTTAGAGCTCAGGCAACTGCTTCTCAAACTTTGCAATCTCCAAAAACACCTTCAACAAGCATTATTCCATTTTCTCCTCAGCCGGACATTGAGCCTAAATCTCCTAAACATAAGATGCATGATGGTCTTCATCCTGTGCGAGTTAAAGATCCTATTTTTATAAATCTTGATGATGATATAGATGAAAATGTTATTCATGATGAAAATGTTACTCCTCTTGCTTCTGATAGTGAATATGAACTTGTTGATGTCGATAACCATTTATCTAACGAATTTTCTAAAGCACTTATCCTAGCTCCTAGACAAGAACAATGTGGCTCGGAACATGAACATAGCCCTTGTTTGGATCTTGTGATAGCTCCATCTGCTGTGTTGGATGTTCCTCCTCTAGCGTGTTCCCTGCCTTCCCGAAACATTGATCAGCAAGATCGGGGGGTAGATGACGTGCTAGACTAGTTACATTAGCGTAGTAGACTCTCTCCCCCTCTCTTTTGTTACTTCTTCTATATGTTATTCTCATTCTTCTATTTGTTGTCCTTGGTGTTGTCTACTTGAGGACGATGCAAAGTATTGAGATCTCTCGATCTCTCTCATGTTGACTCAAAAGACACATGTGTTCCCTTCTTCTAGGTGACCTTACTTGATTGGGGAATGAAGAACAATTATGCATACATACATATGATATATATACATGAATTATCATACAGCATACTGACCCCGAGGAAAGTGAAGTCACCTCGTGCTTTGTGTTTTGTGTCTATTATCCTTGGGTTTATCTCACACTTGGGGGCTAAATCCTTGCGATAACGTGCTCCTTTCTCATTTCTTATATGTATCACTACGTTAAAACAATCACCCCCGGTGAGGCGTGTGCGATCGCTTTAACGTAGGGGGGCATACATCCTGTTCATATCTTTTCAAGATACTTGAAAATTTCTTGGTAAATTTAACCTTGCCTTGAAAATTTTTTGATATCTTTCTTGCATGACTCATAGTGAGGGAACCTTACTACTGACAGTCATGGTTCTTCCTCGTGATCTTCCCTTTTACTTTGTCAATCGAAGTCGTAAGATCCTTAGTCCACTGGGGGCTCGGTGTATCTTGCCTCCTTGACGTGGTGAAAGTCTTTCAATGTTGTTTCCTTGTAGTTTACCGGAAGTATGAGCATACATACTCCCGCTAAAGTGGGGGCTAAATGTAGCGTCCTAAAATTGCGACACTTGCAATTTTGACTGCATTTCGGTCTTCACGATGGCGACGCAACACGCAACCTGAATGGAGACCCTGAAACTTGCTCTCGACACTGAAAACTGCATTTTTCAAGCACCCTGGCCTGAACCTCCTTGCACCCTGCTATCCCGGGAGGTGGGACCAGAGCACCCAGCGCCCTGGTCCCTCAGGACCAGGGCGCCCAGCGCCCTGGTCCCTGGGTCCTATTTTGGGCCCGGTCTCCTAAGGGGCTCAGGTCTTTTTGTTTGTAATTTGGAAATTACATTTCCTGGTCGGCCTAAGGTCGGGAAAATCAGTCTATCAGCCCTAAATGACAAGTATATAAACTACATTTTTCTCTCTCATTTGGGGAGAAGAGATACATGATGAAAAAAGGCGTAAAAACTATACTCAAACATTCAAGCATTCAAGCATTCAAGCATTCAAGCAATTGGTCATTTCAAGTCTCCATTCAAGGCTAAGTGTTGCATTCAAGTCAAGAATTCAACCATTGAAGAGGAGATCACATACTACATGCTACAACATACAACATACAACATACAACATCTAAACCTTCGCACATAAGGATACAAACATCCTTAGAACAAGGTATTAGTACTTGTTTTACAGTCATTTACATTTACAGCTCTTGCTCATTTCTTGGTTAATTCCAAAACCGGGGTTTGACCTAAAGGCAAACCCCTAATCCCTAACCCCCCAATCGTCTTCGTTTTTCTGTGTGTAGGTTGCAGGTACGCGGCTGAAATTGAAGATCTGGAATCCTTGTGCAGAGACGAACAGATCCCCCTTCGTTTCGTGGATTTTTCGGAGGACCGTGGTGCCGGGCGCCATCGTCCCGACAACTTTTGCTCAAATTTGCAGGACAGCGCCGTATCGACATTCTATTGCTAATTCCAGGTCCGCAGCTTCATCCTATAACCCGAACTCAGTTTATAAGCGAATCTTTATGACTTTCTATGCATGTTTAGCTTAATTTCCTTAACAACATTTCTTTACAAAAGAGGGTAGCCTTGCTTTTCTAACCCTTGAAATTCATTTAGCATCCGATCTTACATTGTGTGGGATTGGATCTTATGAGTTTCAACCCCTCTTTTGAATGTAAAGTCTCTCCCCTAAGTGAAAACCATCGAATCCTAGCAAACCTCCCTTCTCTCTCCTCGGAGTTGGAAGAGGGGAGAACAACTAGGGTTCGACCGCGATTTTCCGCTTTACAATTAGTTATTAGCCCACACTTGGTACCCTGTCAGCTTACACAGCCTTGTCACCCCCTAAAGGGCGTCCGTGTTTTTGCCTTTGCGAGAGCTAGTGGAGTCTCGTTATGAGCCTAGCAATAAGGTCTCAAAAGGGGAGTTCGCACATACACTCAAGAGGGACATATGGTGAGTGTCTTAAGGAGAGATTCTTCCCCCTCCATGCACTAACAATTTAATAATGTTCGGAGGTAAACCGAGTAGCTTCTAATTTTAATTGGAACTAGTAAGGGATTCGTTTGGCACGTTGGGGTATAAACTCAATTAAGAGGTCTCCCAGCCTTGAAAACCAAGGTTTGATATACCTGAAGGTACGGAGGAGAGCTATTCCTAAGCACTGTCGTTGACTTGATTTTCATCAAATCACGTTTATTTTATAGTGGGTTGGAGTACTTGGCGTTAGCCATTCCCACTTAGGTCATTCCCCTCTCATGACCCTAATGGCTTTGGCCGTATAGGCTCCTCGAGAGGGCAGGCCCACTAAAGATATGCACTATTGAAAGAAAAATATGAGTCTAGCTTTCTGATCACCTAAGAAAGGTGAGAGCATACTCGCCTATCATCAAAACACATAAGACATGTTTGTTCATTTCCATTGCAATTAGTCTATGTGCCTAATTTAACAAAAATAAGTGCAAAATCCCATGATTGCAAACAAAGTTGGTAGTTTATATTGCATTCTTTGACGATGAAATAGTTTATGACTTTGGTCTTTCACAACGAAATAAGTACCTGTAAAACCAACAATCTGCAAATTAGGTTCAGGAAAATGACAGTCCAGAAGAAGAAATAAGGAATGCAACATACAACATTTGCCAAATCAATAAAAAACTGAAAACACCATCAAATGGACCAAGAACGTCATCATATGTGCCAAGAACGCTACAAAATGGACCAAAAACGCTATTCTGCACACCAAAAATATTATTTTGCACACCAAAAATGGTGTTCTGCAGACTGAAAACGCTATCAAATATACCAGAAACACTACAAAACATACCAAAAATGCTAAGGTATGGACTGAAAATGCTAAAATAGAGAAAAAAAAAAATTTAAAAGTTAAGAAATCTCCCAAAAACACCATTTGAGGTGTCGGAACACTACAAAAGAGGCCAAGAACGTGAATCTGGAACCTGCGAGAGCTAATTTGTGCACCAAAAGAGCTAATCAACCTGTCAATGAGATTTCCTGCAAGCAAACTTGTTAAAGATCAAAGGGGCTAGGCCCCACAGTGGGCGCCAATTAATGTGATGCTAAAAATGTAGTAAATAGAAAGGCATACACATATAATGAGACAATAAAATATAATGGAAAGCTTAATTGAAAACTAAATTAAAGATGCAAACCATAAACCTTCCTTGAAATCTTCCATTTTCCTCTATTCTTGAGGACCTTGAAGGTGTTGGATTGATTGGCTCTTAGTGGAGCAATGACCTCCAAAGTGGCAATTCAAGAGTTGAGTAGCTACTTGATCATGATTGATTATACAAATGATATGAAATACAATGCTATGATTAATCCAAAATGCTAATTACTAGATGATTGAAATGAAAAATGCCTATAGTAATGATGCTAAAACTATGAATGCAAGGGATCCTTATTGCTCCAAAATGGGGGATATTCATAGGAATTCCAAGGCCAAAGCATAGGTTGCAGGAATCAACGGTCCAGATTTGATCTAAAGATATCAAGGGTCAAGATTGAGGAAGTTGGAGAAGAGGTTGAAGGAAGGAACACTTGTCATCTTTGTGGTGACAAGTGTCAAGAAGCCTTGCTCATGAGAGGGCAAGTGTCCAAGGGAGGAGACATGTGGCAAAAGTGCCATGTGTCTCAAGGGGAGAATATCCACACCATATGAAGTTAGGATAAGGAGGTTAGAATGTGCAAGATAGGATAGGGTTAGTTAAACCCAGGGTGTGGAATGGGTTAGGTTAGGGGATGGTTAGGTTAGGTGGTTAGAAGTTAGGAGCCATGTGGGGAATTTGAATTTAAAAATTCAAATAATAGGAAAAGGCTAATTAACTTTCAACAACTCATAAATTGACTTGTTTTAATTAATTAGGGGATTAGTAGAAATGAATTTAATGGGGGGAATTAATTAGTTTAGATTAATTAATCAAAGGGGACTATGAAATGAACTTAATGAATAAATCTTAAGATTTATTGATAAGTAGATGAATGGGGAAATTATCAAATTGCTTGTGAATTCAATTAATTGGGAAGGGGAATTAATCAAATAACTGTGCATTTAATTAACTGTCTTCGGACCATTTTTAGGTGTATACATTTATAAAAAATACTTAACATTTACGTTAGATAAAAATCTACTAATTTGTAAAGGGTGAGTTTATTTATTGTAAATTTTTTAAGACATCATGCACTCAAAAAATGATATTATATCTTTGATAATAATTACTATTAAATCCAAATTAAATAAATTAATATATCATGCAATTAATAGTTATCATAATATGAATAATATTATTATTAACTTTTAAATTTAATTTTTTTATTATTTCCCAATAAATAAATTCAAAATAAAAATAATCTATTATATTCTTACAAACAAAAGATATAATAATTTATTATTATTTTAAAAATTAAATATATTTAATATACTCTTAATCTCTAATCAACTATACAAAAAAATAAGAAAAGGTAATAATAATAAAAAACTTTAAATATCTTTTTTTTAAGATATTAACTTAATAGTAACCCAAAAAAAGTGCACCCTATATATATATGCTGCTAACTTTGGTCTAGCCTCGTATAAACACTAAGTCATTTGTTTCTTTTAATTTAAGCTCATCTACAACTAGGCCCTTTTATAATAAGAAAATATCGAAACTCGTCTACATAGCACATCACTGCAATATGACTCAAGTGCATGAGCACAAAATGGTTGAGATGAGACATGAGCTCCCTAGTGGTAGCAAAGCTCTCCATGCTAGTGCCATATAATTAACAATGTGGGAATTCTTTTAATTTTATGTTTCATTGCATTCTCTATGATATATTTTATATTTAAAGTTTTTGAAAAGAAGATAATTATTTTCCTATATTACCTCTACTACATATATAACTTCTTTTTCCAACTAATAATTCTTAACTATTTCTAATTTAGAGGTTCCATCATTTTTAATGTTCTCCACTTCTTTATTCAATGGTTATTTATGTTTTTCATTCTATTTATCTTTCTCCACTTTTCATCCATACTTTCAAATTTTTGTGATTTATTTATTCTTAGAAATTGCTATTTTTTTAATTTTATAAAAATCCAAACTTTTAAATTATTGACATCTATTTATTCTTAGATTTTGCTATCTTTTTTATTTTATAACAATTTTATAGGGTTCATTCTTTCGATAATTATTTTACCTCATTCTTTTTCTTCAAAATTTTCTCTATTTGTACAATATTAAGTTATACAATATTTAATTACTTTTTAATAAAATTTAAAACATATAATCTCTATTTTTCCTAAGAAAAAAATTTTGATCGACAAATGTTGTATTTGTATTAATATCAAAAACCATTACAAAATATATGCTCTCCCTTAGAGTTTAGTAGAATCTAAAAAAAACTATATCCAATCTCTTTCCCTTAGTTATTTGTCTATAGGCCACCCCAAGATTTACATGTTAACATATACATAGATATATGCTAGGCATATATAGCCATCTTGCCAAAAAAATGATTATGACAAAAAGTCACCTGCACATTATCAAGTATCAATCAGCTAGCACAATCGCCTTTCCTTTGCCAAAAGAAGTCTCGCCTTGCTCATTCGCTGCTCTAAGCGGCTTAGCTTCCACGCGTAGCTTTGGAGGAAAGTCAATCCAAAGAGATCAACCTATCTTCTTCTTTGCACCCCTTAGTTTGCCTTGTTTGTGTCGCGAAGAGGAGGCACCATATGTAGAAGGGGATCGTTGATCATAAGGGCCACATTTCTCTATTTCCCACCTGAGTCTCCTAGCTTCCACCGCCTTCTATATATTATACATTAAAACATCTAATTATATATTTTACATTAAAACATTTAATTCTATATTTTTATTAAATTTATTTTTTATACAAATTATATATATAAAGTTAGTACATGTTAGAATTTTATATTATCATTTTCTATTATACTTTATATGATGAAAAAAATATATATTTTTATAATTTTAAAAATATATTAAAAAAATAATATTGATAAATATTCTCTTTCATTTGTAACATGACATGTGTTATTAAAATTTTATACAATTGAACATAAAACAAAGACATACCTAGTAATTGGAAGAGAGAGGACAATGATGTCCATAAATCTCAATGAAACCAAAAGAATAATTAAAAAACAGATCCACATTAGATAGCATACATTAGTCAAAGCTTAGTGTATATTGTTTAAACCAGATTAAACATGTTCGAAAATCTTTAGTACAATAAAACAGTTTCGGCTATGAAAGAAGCGAGAGATGCAAGGTCAATAAAAGACAGTAGACTTTGCACATACAATTGTTTATATGATACCTTAACAAATCGAGCTATGAACTGCCTGCTAGATTCAAATTTTTAAAGGGAGATACAAATTGGTATAATTCATAAAATTATAAATTCAAAGTGATTGCAGAATAAAGAAAAAGGAACTCGTAGGTATGGAAATACAGGAGTCCAGCAGCTGTCTAAAGTAGACTTTGTGGACGCGTCGACTAATGTGTTCGCAACACTCGCACACATATATCCGTAGGCAGTGCTGCAGGGACGAAAATGAAGCGGGCAGGGAAGGAGGCGATTGAAAGGACGGTAAATTTGAAGGCGATAGATAAATGAGGAACTGCTTATGGCTCCCAAAAAGCCAGGTGAAATCCTATCTTTTCCCATAAACTCACTCACCAGCTAATCAAAATGGTTGCTATATTGGGTATTAAGTCTGCTTATTTTTTTTAGGGCAGGTGCTCATGCCGCTGCTTAGCTTATTTGGCTAACAACCGCTGTTCAATTTTTTTAGCATTAATTTGTGACGCTGGTGGCCCCATGAATATAAAATTTTGCAGTTTATAAAATAAGCAGTCATCTTAAATTGCATTATTAAAAGAAATATTTAATTCTAATTGGTCACATAAATTGTGGAGAAAAAGAAATTGTTTTGGAGAGCCACATGTCAATCTTCTTAATAAGCAATTGCTGCTTATTTCCAGCCCCCTCTTTTTTTCAAAGCTTATTTTTAAGTTTTAAGCAACTGCTGCTCCACTTAAATAGGAAAAGATTCTATTTTATACTTTCCTCTTAATTAAAAATTTGCATGGGAACACTGTGGTCGCTTAATTTTAAGCCAAAATCACACTTAAGCAGCCACATGAGGACATGGGGCTAGGCATGCAACACCACTATTTGACCACCCCGTCAACACCAGTACATTTAATTCAGAATTTCTTTTTTAAGATGTCCACTCTTCTGACACTCACCTGGTAGCATTTAAAATGTGTTGTGCCATTTTCTATATCTGAATTCATCGGTCATGCAGAAAATATGTTACGTACAACCGGATTTCAATAGCTGTAAAAAAAAAGACGAATATGGTGTGCGAATTTTTTTTAGCAGCCAGTGTAGAAGTCATGTGTATGAGGATATAGATGAAAGGATTCAATAGTTTAGCGCGTTCCAATTCTTGTGATAGAAGCTGTTGATTTAATACTCTAATATTTGCTGATTTAATGACCAACCTTTGTATAATATTACACCAATAGTTCTATGAAATATATCATTTGTTGTGAAAAGTAACCAATCATGTGATGCCACATCAGTTGCACAAGTATTGGACCTATTGGTCTCTGTTTTTTTTTGGCTGTTTTGGACACCTTGGCAAAAATCATGCTGATGTGGCATCATATTTGATGTCAAGTAAGCTGCTGTAAAAAAATGGCAAATTTTAACAAAAGAGCAAAAATCCATTTCAGCCAAATTTTAACGTTTCTATCTAGTTATTCTGTAGTCCAGAAGATGTGAATATAGGGGAGAGGGACCAATAGTCATTAGGGCTAACTTCGTCAACATGTAGCCGTCACATGGAATATCGTAAGACCCACGTCTAGTGCCAAGTGTAAAAAAAATTGGTTTTTTAAATATTCAATTAAAACTTAATCTAAAAATCCCTAGTTGTTGAATAAAAAAATATCATTTGTAATTAATATTATATCGTATTTTTATTTAAAATATAAGTTATATGAAACTTAAAAGGACCAAATACCTATTAGTAATCATAAATGTGCGTTATCTCTAACTTTTATATCCAACACCAAAGGACCAATAGTTGAACACAAGAACAACATATTATGATATAAAGGACCAATAGTTGAACACAAGAACAACATATTATGATATAAAATAAAACTTCTATGAACACAAAGGGATCAATTGTTGAACACTTAAATCTTTAAACATTGCTACCCCAATAGTTGTACACATAAGAATAATATTTTTTCACTATGATAACAATACTTGTTTAAGTGAGTATCTTATTTTATAAATGACACACTGGATAGTTATGATATTTTATTTGAAACAAAAAATGATCTTTTCACTTGTTAATTAATTAATGTGTTTATGTCTTTTTTATATAACATTTATAGGTTCTTTTATGTTCAAATATTGGTCCATTTTGATCAACGTTTAGTATTTTTTTTATTTACATATGAATTATTTATTTACATTATATAGTATAAATATGTGGCAAGACTGGATATTATATGCACAATTGCTATAACGACTATTGAACCCTATACAACTCCCCTAACCACGTGCCTACTATCCACTCATATAATTTTAAAATTATATTTGATACTTTTTGATCATATGTGACATGAAATGTAAATAAAGTAAATAACGGATTTCAAACAAAACTATTTCACATTTCACAAACTGCGCCAATATTAAAATATCCATCCAATAAGTGATGCTCGGTATAAGGCTTTAGATTTTAATGAGAGGAAGAAATTTCATCTATTTTAACAAATATAAGCAGCCCGCTGTAGAAACGTGGCAACCATTCCTACAGTATCTCCTATTTTCAAATATCTGATTAACCTGCTTAGACTACATATAGTGAATATGCTTAATTTCATTTCTCACACTATGCATCAATGTGGTCCATCCTTTCTTGCAGAATTTTTGTATGTTTTCTTCTTAGCATACAAAACTTTTACCCCATTGCATCCTACTCCTTCATTTCCATCTGTCATATACTCTGTGATTGTTCCATAGGTACCTACTTATTTTCATTTGCCTGTGCTTCTGAACAATTTAGAATGGTGGCTTCCACACAGTCATCTGCTCATTCCTCTATATCAATCATTCAGTAGAGGTGCATTATTCAAATCCTTTTTTTTATTCTTTATCATTTAATAACCTCCTTCATATATCTAAATTACTATTATATAGATCAACATTTGATTAGATTGGATTAATCTAGGAAGTACATAGAAAATTATTCTGCCCAATTGTGAGTTCAGTTTTAGGTATGAGTGTAAGTGCTATTAGTATTGTGTAAAACAATTAGGTAGTGTAATTGAACTTGTAAAATAGTTATAAGAGATAGAATCTTTTAATAACAATATGATTCTAATAATAGATTAATAATTTAAAATGTGAAAAAAAAAAGCATTCAGTTGAAAATATTTAATTTTTAAGATACAATATATATATATATATATATATATATATATATATCATTAATTTTATATAAAGAGATATAATTAAAATTATTAATTATTTATAAATCAAATAACACATATATCTAATATACATTTATTAGATTATGTTCAAATTCAAACAAAATTCATAAGGTATATAGGAATGCTAAGGAAGAGAGATTATTTTTTGGGATGGTTATGAGTCCATATGTATTGAATCATCAACACACCTATGTGCCTAGCATGAGAAGCTCCTTTGATATGAATTCAAATTATTCAAATCCACTGCTAAGTTTTTTCTTAAAGAAAATTGGCCCCAAAAGCAATTAATCTTTTGGAAAACTCTCATCTGAGATTGGAATAGAGCATTCTAAAATCTATAAGTGTGTTGCAACTCATAGATACCAAAATCTACCACAAAGAATATAAATAATCATTACAAATTAGAAAGTGAAATTGTTCATTCTCCTATTAGGATGTTCTGTTGTAGACATCAAATACATGTTTCCCAATATTAATAAGAAAATAATCTTTGATATTATTTCAAAACTATTCTAGATCAACTAAGCATTATGAGTGATATGTCATATAGTAGTCTTGGCCACTTTCAACATTGAGTGCCCATCATAGCCCATTGAACTAACTATCACAAGGTTGCTCAAGGATATGCTCGGGGATAGATGATGTGACCAGTGCAAATGGATCCACATCTCATCCGTGCACGATTTGCAGGAGTAGATGTCAGGCCCGCACAGCTGAGGATTTCGCGCTGACAAATGAGTTGATGGACATGGTGTTTGCCCATTAGTGACAGACACAGGTGTGTTGATTTGAATTCAAAGCATTTTATTTATCAGTCACTTTAAATTTGTAATTACATAAATAAATTTTCATTTATACATCAATTTAAATTGAGACAAATAATATGCATTTCAGGATGCAGCAACGGTATCCCATACTCCTCCCCCGATTACTACAGCTGCAACTTCGATGCCTGAGGTATAAATTTTGTAACATGTTAAAATAGAATAGTACACTTTGAATTCAAAAAAATTACAAGATATACTAACTATCTTTAATGCTTGGTCCAATTTTTGGTTTGTAGGTGTTGACAGGACCAAATGTCCTAGATTGATGACATCACGCTCTCAGCGATCGATTTTGGCCTACAAGGCTATACGGTATCATATTTTGTACAACCCTTTTTATGTATTGTTTTGGTGGAATATGCAAGTCATTTCATTTCATTGTGGTCTTCCAGCCATCTACAGAGTCGCGTATTGCATCTAAGAGGCTTGATTTTGATGATCCACCACAAGTTTAGATTCATATAGTGTTAGTTTTGGTCATAGAATGACCAATACATGTAGATATATTCTACATTTTTATTGTATATCGATTTGGACATGGCATATGCCACATTTTTGTAATACTTGTATTGACTTGGCAGACATGTCTTTTATATATATATAAATATTGCTATTTGATCCAATAAATGTGTACTGAGTTCATTATTTTGTATTTGTTGTATTTCGTGGTTGTCCTTTTATAAATTTAATTGATCATTTGCCTATGTAATCAACAATATGAATATAAACAACAAAAATATATGATATAAAACATTGCAATCGTGGAATATGATTTGATAAAATTTCTAAAATCTTGAATTAACCCTACAAATCTCCTTGTATTCAGTTCATTATTGTGTATTTGTTGTATTTGGTGGCTGCCCTTTTATAAATTTAAATGAATATTTGCATATGTAATCAACAATATGAATATAAACAACAAAAATTAACAATATGAATATAAACAACAATATGTGTTTGGTGCGAGAGCACCCTCACTCTCGCAATGGTCAAATTTTGGTTGTTGTATGCACAAATCGATGTCACGAGCATATCTGAGTGGGAAGTTTTACGCTAGGAATGCTCCTATTGTGCATCCCAAAGTGTCGCAACATCGAGATTCATACCCTATCGGTGTGATCTCTCAAGTGCCCTGAGTCCAAAAATTGTCAAACTTTGACGGACTATTTCTTCCAATCCAGGACACATATGATCAATCTGTTTGAACCTGTGGGGTCGCGTGAGGCTCCTCTATAATGGCCTATCTCGGTTTTTGACGAATCGAATCCATTTTCAATTGGTAGCATTTTTTCGCTTGCTACAAAAACTGTCAGTTGCATGCAATGCAAAGTTGCAGGATTGGCTAGAATTGATTTGGTTCGTCGTGTGCACAAACCGACATCACGAGCGTGTCTCGGTGGGTAGGTTTACACTATGCATGCCCCCCTCGTGCATCCCAAAGCGTCGGAACGTTGAGAGTCATACCCTACTGGTGCGATCTCTCAAGTGCCCTGAGTCCAAAAAAATATCAAACTTTGACGGATTGTTTCTTCTAATCCATGACACATATGATCGATTTGTCTGAACCTGTGGGGTCGCGTGAGGCTCCTCTACAACGGCTTATCTCATTTTTTGACAACTCGGAGCCATTTTCAATTGGTAGCATTTGTTCGCCTACTGCAAAAACTATCAGTT
Organism: Cryptomeria japonica; assembly: GCF_030272615.1. Classification (NCBI taxonomy): domain Eukaryota; kingdom Viridiplantae; phylum Streptophyta; class Pinopsida; order Cupressales; family Cupressaceae; genus Cryptomeria; species Cryptomeria japonica. The sequence goes on from NC_081411.1 coordinate 401,824,750, forward strand.
GCATTCAATGCAAAGTTGCAAGATTGGCTAAAATTGATTCGGTTTGTCATGTGCACAAACCGACGTCATGAGCACGTCCAGGTGGGCAGTTTTACGTTATGCATGCCCCTCTAGTGCATCCCAAAACGCTAGAACGTTGAGAGTCATACACTACGGGTGCAATCTCTCAAGTGCCCTGAGTCCAAAAAATTGTCAAACTTTGACGAACTGTTTCTTCCAATCTAGGACACATATGATCATCCGTTTAAACCTGTGGGGTCGTGTGAGGCTCATCTACAATGGCCTATCTCAGTTTTTGACGACTCGGAGATATTTTCAATTGGTAGCATTTTTTCGCTTGCTGCAAAAACCGTCAGTTGCATGCAATGCAAAGTTGTAGGATTGGCTAGAATTGATTCAGTTTGTCGTGTGCACAAATCGACGTTACGAGTGCGTCCGGGTGGGCAGGTTTACACTACGCATGTCCCTCTCGTGCATCCCAAAGCGTCGGAACATCGAGTGTCATACCCTACCGGGACGATGTACAAGTTGCTTGACAACTTTTTTGACAATAATGACAATTTTTGCTCAAATTGTATTTAGTCTCAATCTATGACCCCTATGACTTGATAATGACTCAAATAATTCTCCATGATTATACAAGAATCAAGAATGCTCATGATTGACCTTATCACAACACATATACTCAAAACATAGTCACAAAACATTGTCACATATTATTCAAAAAATTGCCTCTAAATATGGTCAAATCAGCTCTTGGCTATTTGAATATACAAAAAAATATCTTACAAATCATCTCATGGGATTTTATACAAAATTTGGCATAATAATATGTGTGATTCAGCTCATTGCCATTTTAATATACAAAATTTGGCATCTACATATGTACAAATCAGCTCATTGCCATTTAAATATACAAAATTATGCCCCTAAACATGTAAAAATCAGCTCATGGGCATTTATATATACAAAAATGAATATAGAACAATTCGTTGACGATTTATACAAAATTCTCAAAATCATTCTACTCTGAACCGTAGAATCAATAAAGTGAGCCTTCAGGATCGGCTCTAACCCATATTGTGTCAAGTATTGCCTCGTGGTCAGATTCACGAACTTTCCATAAAATCTTGTTATGAGGTCTACCACAATACTTCATCAAATGAATATTTGTTGCAACAACAAGGTTAGAGAAATGAAGAATATGTCTGTGTGTTTCAAAGTCCTCGAATTACCAAACATCAAAATTCTTGATAGGGTATCTCCTAAGCCATGTTCCTGTCACGACAACAGACCCTATTGGGTACTCAATACCCTCTCCGTCAATGATTGTGGTTGTCAATTTTCTTTTTGGCTCAACACAATGACACAAATAGTAATTTGTTCCTTCTTCATTGTTCTCTTCTACAACAACTGCATACACATGACCTGCATTTTATAAAGTGTTAATTAATACCAAAAATAAAGTATGATGTACAACAAAATGAACCAAAAAGAATACTTGCAAAAAAATTAACTCAAAAAATCACCAGAATCCACTAGGTCGGATACATGGTCAAAATCCATTGATGTCTCCATCTGGCTCAATTGTAGTCTACCCGAGAATGCCCAAAGAGAATTATTGTTAGGTTCCTCTATTTTTTCTCGCCTCTATAATGATTTACTTAATGTTGTTCTACTGACGTTTAATGACTTACTTATTTTTCTTATCAAATGATTTTTTTAATTTTCTTGCTCATTATGGTTGATGTAATGACACATCAAGTAGCATTATAATCTTTAGTATGTGATTTTGAACCAATAGCTTGATATGCATCAAATAGATTTCTCACAATAGTTCTTTCACTATTAATTTCAGATGATCTTAAGCCTAGAATTTTCATTATCTCTACAATTCAATTTTTTAATCATTTGAATAATTAATTGACATCTTGTGGTTTGATTTAAGTTTTCAAAATAGTTTTGCCATATTCTTTTAACCATTCTCCTACAATTTCGTTCATTCATTTTATCAGGCATTGGCTTCAATATATTCTCATCAATGTCAATTAGATACTTTGGTTTCCTACAAATGATTCTAGGAACTGTTAACATCGATGCATTATGTACATTAAATTCATCAAATAGAGAAGGTGTATGTTCATCATTTAATTGATTATTCAATGTGGTATCTTCTTCAATTGCCTTAGGTTCATACGGTAAATCAAATGTCTCTTCTTCAATTACATTAGGTGCATTATGTTCATTTGGTAAATCGAATTGAGATGTTGAGGATGACATACCTCTTCTCCCATTGTTCTTATGTCACGTAATTTCTTCATACGTTGCCTTTGTCTTTCCTTTTTAGCCTCTCATTGTTCTATCATTCCTCGCTTATTCTTTCCCATGGCTGATATCGGTTGTCCTAAATAGAATCATATTACATATATATATAAACAAAAATTCATAAAAAAATAAATAACCATAAATATGCATCTTATCATTATTTTTTTGAATCAAACTATTAAAAAATCACAATAATATTGACAAAACTAATAAGTACAACAATTCAATCATTTGAAATCATGCAAAAACAAAAAATTCACTTACTTCTATGTATAAAACAGTGATAGAAGTGCAGACATAGTTGTAGTCGGGCCTTCAACGACCTCAAAAACTTCTTTTGAGGCTTTTGAGGCTCTTGGGCAACTAAAACTATGTCTAAGTACCTCGTACTTGCTATATTAATAGACAGAGAGAGACCTGAGAGAGAGACAAAGAGAGACAGAGAGGGGGGAGGGACGGGGGAGGGAGAGGGAGAGAGGGAGAGAAGAAGGAGGGGGAGAGAGAGAGGGGGCAGGAAGGGAGAAAGAGAGAGAGTGAGAGAGTGAGAGAGATAGAGAGAGAGGAGGGAGAGAGAGAGGGAGAGGGGGGAGGGAGGGAGAGAAGAAGGGGTATGGAGGAAGGGAGAGGGAGAGAGAGGGGAGAGAGAAGGATGGGGGAGGGAGATAGGAGGGGGGGAAGGCAGGGAGAGGGAGAGTAGGAGGGTGGAGAGAGAGAGAGAGAGAGAGAGAGAGAGAGAGAGCGAGGAGGGGGATGGGGGGAAGGGAGGGAGAGGGAGAGCAGGAGGGTGGAGAGAGAGAGAGAGAGAGAGAGAGAGAGTCATATTTTATTATTGATTGTTTTCAGTGGATACATTACCATGATGTGTTATTCGGATTTTTATGACATTAATTCATGCTTTATTTGGATATGAGATGCATAATTTATTTGCAGAATTTCAATACTTGTGATTTATGGCATTTTATAGATTATTGCTATATACTGACACTTTACTTTATCTATGCAATGTGGAATTATATGTTGTGTGTTTGAGAGTGTATTGGATGCAAGGGGACGATTTTCCTTCACTCATTTCGGTGAGACAGGGAATGTCGTGATTCTCCTTCATCAGTGTGTATGTCGTGTTTTCTATATTATATATGCATGTGTGGTTCGGTTATGCAGGATATTGTAGTTACAAGTATCAGGTAAGTACGGGGTATCGTCTCCACCTAGCTTTACAGGTATGAGAGTGCCTTATATTTTCCAATGGAAGTGGAGGAGATAGTAGTTGACCCTATTTTACTCATTTACACTCGTGTGAGTGTCATTAGTTGGTCGTCCTGTCAGTTAGTTCGGCCTTCGTATTTTGTCGTTTGATCTTTTTATGAGTACTTGCTTGAGATTTGTTCAGTTTATGTGTTTTAGTGGATTTGATTAATTAATTAAGTTTATGGAGTTATCTCATAGTTGATATATGTATGCATTGAGATTGTAAGTTTAATTAATTAAATGAAGTTATTAAATTAAGTTGCAAGCTGCATGATATTAGAAATATATTTTATTTAAATTTTAGTGAAAAAATAAATTAGATTTTTTGTATTTATTGTTTCCTAAAATTTTAAATAAATAAATGAATGAATGAATAAAAGAATTCATTAAAATTATAGCATTGCTTTAATTTCTTTATTTAGAAAATTAATTAATTTGCATGAGAAAAGAAAAGAAAGAAAAATGATTTTTAATGTTAACTTATCCCTTTGTTAGAAAATTAGAAAATAAAATAAAATTGCTTTTATTACTAAATTTAGGTTTTTGAAGAAAAAGATATTCAACCTAGAATTTTAGTTTAAAAAGGGGAATAGGTCATTATTTGAGGACACGGAGGAAATAGGTCAAGGATTTAGGTGAAGAAATTTGTTTGGAAGCTTGTTGAAAAGATTAGGGCTCTTCTACAGATTTCTTCCAGGAAAGCTATACCAGGTTGGGTGGCTTCTTTGATTGTTGTTTTAAAGAAAATAGTTTTATTTCTTTTATCTATCTGATCGATGTGTGTGTTCAAATGTTTGTTTAATCTAAAATCTTGTCTAATTATTTCTTGTTCTTGGCTAAAGTCCATTCCTGATGTTAATTTCTAGTTTATGCAAGGAAGTTAATTTTGTGAAAATTAGGAAAGTTATTATGGCAAATTTTGCCAAGATTTTATTTTGCATGGAAATTGTAAGATTGGAAGAAAACGGGTTTTTACCAGAGAGAATATTTCCTTTTTATTGGAGGTTGGTTTTGATATTTGGCTATGGATGTTCTATCAATATTAGTGTAATCTTTGGGTAATTATTAATTACTATTGTAATGGATCTAATTTTTAATTAAATTTATTTCGGTTTTATAAGTTATGGAGAAATTATCTTATTTAAATTTTTTTTTTTAAATTGTTTGACTAAATTTTGGAAAATGATTTTTAAGAAATTCATTGTAAATTTTGTGTTATTGTAAAAAAAAAATTTTAAAAATGGCAGGTAGCAACTACTGAGGGTAGTACGTCTACCGTGCGGTAGCAGTACTACCATCGATAGTATGCTACCAACGGTAGCACGTGCTACCGTGCAGAGTAGCCGTGATGTATGGTTTTCTCTTTCTTTTCCCCTGTGCATTCTTTGACATGGCACTTTCGGGTTTCGTGCCCGGGGGTTGTGTATTTTGAGTTATTTATTAATTAATTTATAATATATAATATATATATACATATATATGAATCTATATATATGTAATTTTATATATATTTATATATAAGTTATTTTTTTATTATTATGGGTATTATATTATTTTAGCTTTATTTTAATACTGTGAAAATTAAATTTTGAGTTGTTAAATATATATTCTGTAATATAATTATAAGTGAATTATTTGTAGGTATTCATATAATTATATTATATGAATATAATTTAATTTATAGTTATATTTATATTTTATGAATGTAATTAGATTATAGTTTGGGTGTTTTAAGAAAAAATTGAAAATTTGGAGATTTTACATTTATGCTTGAAAACATTAGGAGATTATTTTTTGTGTGATTGATTTATTTGTATTAATATAGTTGTAAATTCTTATTATCTGTAAATTCCTTATTTGCAAGTTATTTATGCTTTTGGCTGTTGTAAGAAAAGATTGCCTGTATTAGGGTCTTGTGTAAATGGTATTTGCAGTCAAGCTGAAATTCCGTTGCAATTCGGGTTGAGTTGTCATTGTGTCCCAAATGTAGTACCCCTACTCGTTTGAACTTATTAGACTCATATTTTATTATTGTTTGTTTTCAGTGGATACATTACCATGATGTGTTATTCGGATTTTTATGACATTATTTCACCCTTTAGATGCCTAGTTGTGTTGTTTTCCTTTAGGGTTCTTGGTGGGGCATTACATTTGGTATAAGAGCACAAGTTTCAACACTGGGTACTCTGGGTTTGTAGTGAGCCTTTCAGTCGACCATCTTGTTTAGGTCTTAATGTTTGTATCTTTCTTGTCTTATCCTTGATGTAGATCTAAACCGTCTCTCTTTTATGGTACCAGTTCATGGCTAGGAAAGCTAGAGGAGGTGGTCGTACGGGTGGTCGCAAAGGAGGCAAAGGTGGAGGATGGGGTCGTGGTACCGACCATCACAGTCCTTCACCACCACCCACTCATGTGAGTGTTGAGCCGGAACAGTCTGTTCATCAGAATTCTCAGCATGCAGGAGAGCAGGTTCCCAAAAGGGAAGAGCTGAGATAGATGTTTTAGGAGGTTCTGGCTAGGTTAGGCCAAAGACCTGAGTTTGAGCAGCCTATTCATGCTCAGGTTGAGGAGTCGCTTCAACAGGTTCCAGAGGAGAGAGAGAGGGAGAGATCACCCAAGAGGAGGGAGATTCTAGTTGTCCGAGATCCACCTTCCTTGGGTCACATAAAGGACTTGATGAGGTCCAATCCTCCTTTGATGGTATGGGTACCGGTCTCGAGGCAGAGAACTGGCTCATCGGTTTGGACCGGTGTTTCGCTATGTTTCCATACAGCAGCAACACCAAGGCAAGATGTGCTATTATGCATCTCAATAATTTTGCTTCAATCTGGTAGAGATTAGAGGAGGAGAAGATCGGTGTATGCATTAACATCGTAACATGGGAGCTATTTCTGGAGAGATTCAAGGCACGATTTCTCTCACCCCAGTGGAGGCAGACTCGAGCAGATGAGTTCTACGCCTTGCGTCAGTATGGGATGACAATAGACCAGTATGAGCACAGGTTCTATGAGCTCAAACAGTATGTCAGGATTGGAAATGATGAGGCTATGCTTGTTCAACACTTCTTGAGAGGTTTGAATGACCACATTAGTGGAGGAGTGAGGGTGGAGGAGTGAGGGTGTTTGAGCCACCTTCAGTTGAGATAGTTGTGGTGAAATCCAGATTGATTCAGTTGAACCTTAGTCGTGCACTTGGTGATCAGACAGATGTGCAGATAGGGAGTGCACCTTCCAGTGGGAATAGAGCTCGGGGAAATCAGTCCCAGTCAGTTGCATCGTTTAGGACTCCTCAGGCACCCGCTAAGGGTGGTCAGCAGCAGCAACAACAACCGTCGAAACCAAAATAGTTCCAGGGCCAGCAAGGTGACAACTCTCAATATAAGAAGAATAGGAATTGGCAGAAGGGCAAATAGGGCCGTACAGGGCAATCCTCGCAGAGTGCATCTCACGCCCCTAGCCAGGGAAGTTTTCAGTAATCTAGTGGGCCGACAAGTAATAGAGGAGCTTGCTTCTCTTGTGGACAGTTTGGTCAGAGAGCCACGTAGTTCCCTCAGCGTTTACACAATACAGGTAGTCAGAGGCCAGCAGCATCTGAACCTATAGTGGGAGATGCAGGGAGATCCCATAGAGTGTTTGCTTTAATTTCTTTATTTAGAAAATTAATTAATTTGTATGAGAAAAGAAAAGAAAGAAAATGATTTTTAATGTTAACTTATCCCTTTGTTAGAAAATTAGAAAAGAAAAGAAAATTGCTTTTATTACTAAATTTAGGTTTTTGGGGAAAAAGATATTCAACCTAGAATTTTAGTTTAAAAAGGGGAATAGGTCATTATTTGAGGACACAAAGGAAACGGGTCAGGGATTTAGGTGAAGAAATTTGTTTGGAAGCTTGTTGAAAAGATTAGGGCTCTTCTACAGATTTCTTCTAGGAAAGCTATACCAGGTTGGGTGGCTTCTTTGATTGTTGTTTTAAAGAAAATAGTTTTATTTCTTTTATCTCTCTGATTGATGTGTGTGTTAAGATGTTTGTTTAATCTAAAACCATGTCTGATTGTTTCTTGTTCTTGGCTAAAGTCCATTCCTGATGTTAATTTCTAGTTTATGGAAGGAAGTTAATTTTGAGAAAATTAGAAAAGTTATTATGGCAAATTCTGCCAAGATTTTATTTTGCATGGAAATTGTAAGATTGGAAGAAAATGAGTTTTTACCATAGAGAATATTTCCTTTTTATTGGGGGTTGGTTTTGATATTTGGCTATGGATGTTCTGTCAATATTAGTGTAATCTCTGGGTAATTATTAATTACTATGGTACTAAATTCTGGAAAATGATTTTTAAGAAATTCATTGTAAATTTTGTGTTATTGTAAAAAATAAAAAAAATAAAAAAATTGGTAGGTAGCAACTACCGAGGGTAGTACGTCTACTGTACGGTAGCAGTACTACCATCGGTACTATGCTACCGGTGGTAGCACCTACTACCTACGGTAGCATGTGAAGAGGGAAAAACAGATTTGAAAGGTAAACTGATCAAAACATAACGAAATAAACATGCAGAATGCTAAAATATCATTAAAAGACCATTTCACCTTGCTATTTTACCTTCTCCTTCGGATTGAGCTTGATGAAGTGAAGGCCCCCCTTGATAATGCTCCACTTGATGTGCTCCTTTGATTGTTGGATGTGGATGGCTCTCCAATATTGTGCACAAATGATTAGGATGAATGATAAGGATAAGATGATCAAGTTGCCAAGATGATTTCCTGGGCTCAAAAGGGTAGCATAAGCTTACTGGATTTCAAGATGTTTTGAATGAAGGGATGGAACCCTATTTTATAGGAAGAGGAGAGGAAAACGGATGGCTAGGATGAATTCAAGATGAAGGGCTAAGATTTACTTGTGAGCTCACACAAACTCCAATAGAGGGTGTGGAGACCAAGAAATATGCCTTAAAGGCATTTCGTATCTCCACACTCTACAAGCTGCATTGGAGGAATTAAAAATTCTCCAAAAACGGATATTATGGGGATTAGAAGAATAAAAAGGAATTAAAAATTCCTTGGGAGAGGGAAATGCCTAGAGGAATGTGAGATTTCAAAAATCTTCCATTCATCTAGAAAAAGAGCATTTAAAGCTAGTGGCTGGATGAAAGGACAAAGAGTTGACTTTGTGGCTAATCATGATGATTAGCCATTAACGACTCATTAGGAGGGGGATTAGAGGAAATGTTAGGTGGGATTTATATTTGTAGGAGAATTTGACTAGGAGAGAGAATGAGTGGAGGGAATAAAAATTAGAAGAATAATGTTAAATGAGTTTAGGGAGTTTCTAGAAGAATTTATTAGGTTAATGATGAATTAAGAAGATGATTTGTAGGAATCATGTAGGTTAACTAATTAATTGAAATTAATTAGCTAAGAGGAAGATTTGTGAGGATTTGATTTTTTAGAAGAATAAAGAAGGGGATTGATTTATTAAATAAATCATATGCTATAGTGACAATATTAATTATATTTAATTAATATTGGGAAGAATTTTAATTAACATAATTAATTAATTAATTAATTATGTGAGGAATTAAAAATAATTAAAATAATTATTTTTAAGTGTCTACAGCATGTGCTACCATGCAAAGTAGCCGTGATGTATGGTTTTATCTTTCTTTTCCCCTGTGTGTACTTTGACATGACACTTTCGGGTTTCGTGCCCAGGGGTTGTGTATTTTGAGCTACTTATTAATTAATTTATAATATATTTTATATATATATATATATATATATAAGTTTTTTTTTTATTATTATGGGTATTATATTATTTTAGCTTTATTTTAATACTGTGGAAATTAAATTCTGAGTTGTTAAATATATATTCTGTAATATAGTTATAAGTGAATTATTTATAGGTATTCATATAATTATATTATATGAATATAATTTAATTTATAGTTATATTTATATTTTATGAATGTAATTAGATTATAGTTTGGGTGTTTTAAGAAAAAATTGTAAATTTGGAGATTTTACATTTATGCTTGAAAACATTAGGAGATTAATTTTTGTGTGATTGATTTAACCTTATTGGACAAATGACAGAATTGATTTATTTGTATTAATATAGTTGTAAATTCTTATTATCTGTAAATTCCTTATTTGTAAGTTATTTATGCTTTTGGTTGTTGTAAGAAAAGATTGCCTATATTAGGGTCTTGTGTAAATGGTGTTTGCAGTCAAGCTTAATTTTGTTGCAATTCGGGTTGAGTTGTCATTGTGTCGTATGTTATTATATCTCCTTGGCCAGGTGTTGTATAGCCTTATTGATGTGAGTCATTGTGTGTTTTGTCCAAATGGTCAATCTTGGGTTAGTGATTGTGTATCCTTCACCTATGGTTTGTTAGGATTAGTTATGGTTGTCTGTTTCGCCATAGAGTTCTTGTAGAGAGACCTTTCCTGTTAGTGTCCTATGAGAGAGTGTGTCTTTCGAGCGGGAGCCGTGCTCGAAGTGGATGACAGGATAACCCGTCGAAAGTCAGTTAAAAAGTGATAACCTAATAATATATTAGGGGGGAGTGAAATAAATATTAATTAAGATAATGTACCTCGTGCATGGGTGAAGTTTTAGTACAGGGCTCATAATGTTACGAGCAGGCCTGGAATGACAAACTTACCACCTTGTCTTCATGAAAGAATTTGTAGGGTCCGCATGAGACTCAGTTGGAGCCGGAAGCCGGGAGAGGTTACCAGGACAGAGAGCAAGGACCTAGGAGGCCTACCATGATAACCATCAAGCTATGCGATGACACTCTCTCCTTAGAGTCACTAGTGTTTGTGAGTTGAGTCACATGGATTTTTGCAAAGTCATGTAGTTCTTTCGTACTTGTCTTATTTTGCTTGCTTGAGGGTTTTCTACTATCTCCTAGCACGGTGGGGTGGTTCCATTTCAGGATCACATGGTCGGGTGGTAGTGCCACTTCCCATCGGATGTTCTGGATTGTATCTTCAGGCAAGGAAAGGCTTCGCTGGTGTTTCTTGGTCTGTGGTTCATGTATCAGCTCTTGTTCGTGATCATTGTTCAGTTGAGACCTTGTGGTCATTGTATCGGACTATTTATGTAACCTTGATATTGTAACTTTGTAATCCATGGTATTATTGGAAGAGATGTATTTATGGATATTGTAATATTATGTCAGTGGAATGTGTGTTAATTCAGTTTCTTTGATCTTATGTGTAAATGAATTATGGATAAATAAATGCATTGAAATACTTTGATTCTTTTGTTATGGAATTTAGATGTATGTGTAGTTTTAAACTTAAGCATTTAATTTATCTAATTAAATGAACAATTAGATTAACTGTGGTGTTAATATAATCTGCGAATTAATCTTCGTTGGTAACCCTTAGGAAATCATGTGTTAGACTTCCGTTGTGTTATTAAACGTGCAATTGTTATAATTAATGCACTTGATCTTTAAAAAAAATTATTTCACCCTTTAGTTGCCTAGTTGTGTTGTTTTCCTTTAGGGTTCATGGCGGGGCATTACAAGAAGAGAGAGAGGGATGGGGTATGGAGGAAGAGAGAGAGAGAGAGAGAGAGAGAGAGAGAGAGACCTTGTACGCACTTGAGAGGGGGAGACAATACACTTATATGTGTGTATATATATACTTAATATATTATATATTATTATATACATATATATAAAAATATTATATATTATATATAAAAATTAAATATTATATGTACATACACATATTATATATACAATATCATATTATACACACACCCAAAATTTAAACAAACGTAGTGCGTACGCGCTATTTATAGTAAACATAGCGCGTACGCACTGTATATAGTAAACATAGCGTGTATGCACTGTTTATAGTAAACATAGCGTGTACGCGCTTCTTACACCATAAGTATCTCATACCCGCTTTTTATACCATAAGTACCTCGTATGCGCTTTTGACTGTTTAGGCTTTGAAACAGGCCTGGATGACAAAGCAACGGTTTGGAAGCTTGATTTCCCCTCCATTTCCCTTATTTTTGATGTGTTTTATTTTATCAACTTGGTTTATCGACTTTGTCATCATCAGGTTTACACTTCATCAAGTGAGTATTTCTAAAATTGCCACCATATTTGCACCCATCTTTTGAGCTTTCTAACCATATAATTTTTTTAAAAATTGAACAACAATAACATATTATTATTGAATTTCTTTTACCAGTGTCTCCATAGTTCTCACAGACATAGGTGCACCATTTTTTTAATAACTTTTGATATACTTATCCAAATTTTAAAAAAATTAAATATTATTGTAGTGCAATTGATTCTTTACAATTTAAAAAAACAAAAATTGTATTTTCGATTTGTTTAGTGCAACTTATGCTTCGCACACGAACAGGTACCTAATTTTTAGGATGTGATCAATTGGAAAAATCATTAAACAAAAAATACTCAACAAAAAAATACACATCTTCTAGTTCTCACTCTTAACTATCTTTTCGCCAAAGGATTTGTCAAAATACTAAATCTAACTATGACATTTTTGATGCGCACGTCAGACACTATGTTATGTTTTTCAGAAAAAATCAGGGTCTTTTTTTCGTGCGCGAAGGATTTGACCCCTTTAATCTTATCCAATTTTGAAAAAATTTAGTAGTTTGGAAACTAGATTCAGAGTACTACAATATTTGTTCTTTTATTATCTTCATATCTTGAGTGGATGACTTTCAAATTTTCCCTCTAAGTTCAGGTTCACCTGATTTCAGAAGAAAAAAAAAGTGTCCACTTATACCCCCCTTTTTGACCACCATCTTTGTGCACTTACCATTATTTGTGTGTTTATATATGTGCGCCTTGGTGTATATGCATGTGTGTGTCAATATTTTTGTATGTGTGTGTGAATGTTAGAGTAATAATATACTTGTGTGTGTGCATGTGTGTATTCATGTGTGTGTGTGTGTGTGTTATTACATGTGCACATATTTTGTTTAATGTGTGTATATTTATTTTAATTTTGTATGTGTTCATATGTGTGTATCCAAGTTAACTGTGTGTTCTCCCATGCATTCATGTAAAAATTAATCATATTTGTGTTGGATGTGTGTGTACCTATGTATGTAAATGTGTGTGTGTTTTACGTTTTATTTTATGCCATATATGTGTGCATGTACATGTGTGTGTGGTGTGTGTACATATATCCATTCTTATCCAAGTTAAGTGTGTGTATGTATGTGCATGTGTGCATGTTCATGTGTGTGTGTGTGTGTTTTTGTCATGTATTTTATGTGTATGTGTAAATGCATGTATATCCAGATTAATAATGTTTGTGTGCATATGTGTTTTTTATTGTTTTATGTGTATGTATGCATGTATATGTTCTTATGTGTGTGAGTTTGTGTACATGTGTTATGTGTTATGTGTATGTGTGTCCAAATTAATTATAATTTTAAAATTCCTATTCTAGATCCTATTGAAAACCCACAATAGCTCTCCACTATTTTTTTTCCTTTCCTACCCCTTCCTCTATTTATTCACACACCCCAAAAAATAGAAAATACAACCACCATTTAACAAGCTAGGATAACACTCAAATTTAAAACAAATGTGATCGCATATCCTAAAATAGAACCCATTATTGTCATCGGTGATCCTCTTACATCAACAATGCCCTTTTTAAAACCAATGTCAAGAGGTATTACATAAAACCGCATGTGACTAATATCGTGGGATTACAAACCATTAACCCCACATTTTATATTGGGTACTAAAGTTTCACTTTATTAAATTACTGTCCAATATTGAATAGATACATTACATGTGGCATACATCACATAAAATAGCCCCAAGAATGTTAACTCCTAGTTATGCACATCCATCTAGGTTCCTCTAGGTGCACTACACATAGAATAATAAGTAATACATTATAAAAATTATGTAAGGTGTACAACACCTAATTCCCAACATGTGTAATGAAATTAATTATTTTTGTGTGTGTTTACGTTTGTGCATGTTTGTGTGTGTATGGGTGTGTGCATATCCAAATTGTAGTACCCCTGCCCTAATCAATCTCTAACCTTGGTTTAATCTTGATCAGTTTATCGTAATATTATGTGACAGTTAGATGTTTGATTTTACGCATAGCTAATGATGTGGTTTTCACACTAGTTGTATGCAAGTTGTTAGTGTACCTATTTCGTGGTATCAATATTGAGCTAACGTTTTCATTAAGTTATTATATATGTATGCATGTATGATCTTTGGTTGCAGGAAATTTCAGGTACAACGCCGCATGAGTGCGAGGTTCGTCTTCACCTGGATGTACAGGTTTGAGTGTACCTTTTTAATCCTTAGAGTTAGATTAGGTGGTCGTAAGACCCTAGTTGACCTTAGTCGTGCTCTAGTGAGCATCGCCTGTCGTCGTCGGTAATCCCCCTTCTGTTTGGGTTTGCGAGTCGTCTGTTTGGTTGACCTTCTCGGTTTGCGTGCTTGGTGTGTTTGGTTAAATTGATTAATTAGTCCTTAGTAATTATTTTGATTATTTATGCGTTTGTGCATTGAAGATTAATGGACTAGATTAATCTGGTTTCGTTATGCGATTTTCGTTGTTAATGAATTGCCTATGTTAAATTGGAAGTAAATCCGATTAAATGTCTGTTTTCGAATATTTAATGCATTTTGTTTATGATGTTGAAAAGGAAGTTTTATATTTTATCGCAATATATTTAATTGCATTATGTTGGATTATTATATCGAAAGGTTAAATTTGATTAGATGAGAAATCGAATTTTGAATTGATAAAGCAAGTTAATTTGTTGATAGTTAGAAAGAATTAATTTTTGAGAATTATTTGAAAATAAAGATTTTATTCCAAAAATGGAATTTTTGGGTCAACTCTTCCATATAACCCAAATTTGGGAAAATTTGGAAGGATGGACAAATTTGGAGAAGATTTTGGTTGGGAGAAAAATTTTGGAGGTTTTTGGGAAGGAATGATGCTGGATCTGGCAGGTGGGCTCTCCTTCAGCCATGCCAGGATTGCGTATGAAGGTAGGGTTTATCCAAATTGATCTTCCTTCTTGTTGTGAAAATGGTTGCTTGTTGCCAAAATCCAATCTTTGATTTGCTTTCAGTTTTAAATTGGATTTGTGGGTTTAAATCCATGCTTTAGTTGTGTTCTTCAAGCAAATTTTATGGCTGTATCATTGTGCTTATATGAATTCTTTTGCCATACCTGGTTTTGTTAATAAAAAAATAATAGAATTATTGGAGGTGTATTATTCCTCACAGCTGGTTGGGTGTTTGAAATTCTTTTTGTTTTTGGGAAGAATGTATTTCACCAAAGAAATGGAATGCCAAAACCCAGTTCGTTTTAACCGAACTTTTTATATTGAAATTTATATTCATGATGAATTTGTGATGGGCATTCTTGTTTGTTTGCACCGAACTGTATTTTATTTTTGCTTAGCGCTGTGTTAAACGCGCCATCACCGAACTGGGCGAGGTTTAATTTAAAAAAAAATTGAAACCGAAGTTTTGGGGATTGGAGGCGGGGAGCGGAGCTCCACCCGCTCCGCCTCCCCTCTCCCCCGCTCGCTCCCCCCTGTTTTTCCCGCCCCCTCGCTGGTGTGTAAGTCTTTGCCGCGGCACACGGCGGTGGCCGCAGGGGGCCGCGGTGGCCGCAGGGCACCGCAGGGCACCGCAGTGGCGCCGCCCGCAGGGGCTTCCCTGCAGTATGGTGTGGGCGGCGCTAGGGTTAGGGCACGGCCCTTCCCAGCGCGCCTCCATTTTTTTTTAAATGCGTTTACTTTGTTTAAAACGTAGTTCTTTTTAAAATCGTTTTTTTTTTTCTCTTAATGTATTTTTTTTAGTAATTTAAAAAAAAATGCATATGTTATAAGTATCTTTTTTTTAAATGAAAGATGTTTTTTTTATGTATTTTTTTTAACTCAAAAAAATATATATATAACGTTTTTAATACTATGTAATGTAGATTCTGATGTAAGGTTTAATATCAATTGTGAATATGTTGGGTAGATCAAATGTGTTATATTGGAAAGATCCTTTTGAGTTTAAACGTACTTATTGCCTATATATATTGTTTGAAGAGTTTAAGGGCATAAGTCATCTGGAAAGGTTAGAAATGAATAATTAACCTTTGATCATTAGAAAACTGAAACGATGTGCTTTTGGGAATGATCATCTCCTTTTTGACTCTCTTTTTATAATTACATTTCCATGATTCGTATTATGCATCTGGGTTTGAAAATGCGAAACTGTAGAGGTTGGTTTTAGACCAATATGTTAATGATGTTATGTTGGAGATTAAATATCTTATTGATTTGATTAATGGTTGGTAATTTTAAATGAAAAGCTTGAATGAGAATTATGAATGGATCTTAATGGATGAATCTTTGTTGTGATTTATATTTCCGTCCTTTGAAAGAAAATTATCCTGATTAAGAATTATCTCGTTGTTAAGATAATTAGCTTATTGGATTAATTGTGTGAGTAAAATGAATTGTGAAATTTAAGTAATCTCGTTGGGAAACTCTTTAGGTGTTAGTTGATGTCTTCCGCTATGTAATCTGAATCTTTGTTATCGTGTTGCATCTTATGTGTTGTAACTTTTAAAAAAAATTTATTGCACTCTATTCATGTGTTATGGCTTAATCCCTTCGGGGTTTCCTGGCGGGGCATTACACAAATTAATTGTGCGTACCCATGTGTCTGTGTGTGTGTGCATATGTGTTGTCTATTTTGTGCTTTGTATATGTGTGCATGTGTGTATGTATGCTTGTGTGTGAGCATATGTGTGTTTTGTGTGTATATATTTAACTAATTTTATATATGTTCATATTTGTGTGTATCCAAGTTCATTATGTGTAAGCATGCAGAATTTAATTGTCTTTATGTTGGATGTGTATGCACATCTATGTGTGCATGTGTGTTTGTTTTATGTGTATATTTCCATGCATTACGTGTGTGTGGTGTGTGTAAATATATACATGCATATCCAAATTAATTATGTGTATATATCTAAATTAATTATATGTTTGAATGTATGTGTACTTTTGTGTGTGTTGTGTGTTTTATTGTGTGTTGTGTCTCTTTGTGTGTGCATGTATGTTGGTGTTTGTGAGTATTGTGTGTTGTGATATTCCACGTGTATGTGTGCATTCAATCCAAGTTAATTGTGTTTATGTGTGGATATATCTTTGTGTATGTGTGTGTTTATGTCCATATGTATGTGTGTTGCATGTTTTATGTCTTGTATGTGTGTACATGTGCATGTGTGTGTGTGTGTGTGTGTGTGTTTCCAAATAAATTAATTTATCCAATATTATTAAATCCATTATTAAATTTGTGTTATTTTGTGTGTATCTAAGTTAGTCGCATGTGTGTGTTGTATTGTCTATGTTATATTTGGATATGTTCAACCTCTCTAAATGTTGTTGGGAGAGCAAAACTACTAAAAAATAAGTCTTAATTAATTATTATCCAATGTTATTAAATCCATTATTAAATTTGTGGGCGTGGAGTGGGTTGTAGATTTAGAATATTTATGGATTCATGGGGAAGCAAGTTTGACACATTTGTAAGGGTGAAAAAAAAGCACAAGAGTGTATTTGATCATCAAGTTGGACATCCTTATATCATTGAACATGTGTAATATTGTACTCTAACGCTTTGATAACTTGAGAGTGACTAAAATAAAACCAATTTAGACTACATTCTACCATTATCTATATTACGCCATCTAACAATGATTATCATCATTTTTTATATATATCTAAGTAAATATTTTGTAATTTAGTAGTAATGACTTGTTGGAAGCTAATGGTATGCCAATTATGTTTTAATTTTCCTCCTCATGCATGTATTTTTTTAAATCAGAATTGGATTTACCCTTTTTGTTAACATAGCCTACAATAGCTTGAAAGTGGCCCAGTCTCAAGGTATTACGAAGGTTTGGATCAAGGGTGAATCCTTGAATATAATCAATTGTCTCAAAGAGATTAATTTTGTGTGTGTACTTCCAAATTAATTATTTTTGTGTGTATTTGTATCTATGCATGTTTGTGTGTCTGCATATCCAAATTAATAGTGTGTTTTATGTTTTGGGTTTTGTATTTGTGCGCATGTCTATTGTCTATTTTGTGTTTTGTGTATGTGTGCATGCATGCATATCCAAGTTAATTGTTTGAGTGTATATGTGTGCGCATATGTCTATTTTGTGTGTATATTTAATTTAATTTTGTATGTGTTCATATGTTGGTAGCCAAGTCAATGATGTGTATGCATGTTAAAGTTAATTGTGTCATTGTTGGATGTGCTTGCACATGTATTTTTTCATACGTGTCTATTTTGCATGCACATGTGAATGTATGTACATGTGTCTGTGGAGTGTGTACACATATCCAAGCATATATAAGTTAAATATGTGTGTGTTGTGACATGTATTTTATGTGTATATGTAAATGTGCATATCCAAATTAATTATTTTTCTGTGCATGTGTGTGTAGCATCCTAAATTCTACTCGCTTACAATTTTGACCACATTTGAGTCCTCACTTTAGTGTTAGTGCCCCTAAGCCTGATTAGGACCTAATTTTGCTCGTACTATGCAAATTTATCTTCATATTGACCTCATGCATCATTTGAGCACTTTATCCTAGCCCTTAATTTGGGTAGGACCAGGGCAAGGTGCCTTGGTCCTCACTACGACCAAGGTGCCATACCTTGGCCCTGCCAATTAGGACCCCTCTTTGGACCCCTTGGCCATTTCAAAAATTGAGTGAGAAATCCAGCCTTGTGTTGGCTCATGTCAAAAAATTAATATGTTTTTTTAACTAGAAAGTATAAAAGGAGGCTTTCCCCTCTCATTTCATCATCCATCAAATATCCACACGCATGAATTTCAATCTGGCAATCATTCGATCAAGTATTCAAGTTCAAGGGAGCAAGCAATCAATCCTCCTTCAAGTATTGGAGCGGCAATAAAGTCAAGATTCAAGCATTGAAGCGGACATCTAGACTCTATTTTATTGAAGACTTCATGAAGCCCTAATTCCATGTGGAGACAAACAAAACTTCATAAGGAAGTATATCATTTTGCATTTCAGTCATTATTCGGCATCTCCCTCAAAAATAGAACCTTTCCATTACTACAATTCAACTATCTTTCATTTATATTTCATGGTTAATTCCAAAAATGGGGTTTGACTTAGGCAATCCCCTAGTCCCAACCTATTTCCCCTGCTTTCTATGTGTAGGAAATAGGTACGGAGCTAGGATCTTCAAAATAAGCATTATTTATAGTGACGAATCAATCCTCCTTCGGAATACGAAAAGTTTGGAGGACCAGGGTGACCACCACCATAGTCCCAACATTTTAGGGGCTCCTTTGGGGAGCAAGTCTAAATTTGCTTATATTTCTCAAATCCAAGTTCATGGCTCAATCCTGCAACTGTAGCTTACTGTTTATGCGTTTCTACTTCAATTTCCAACACTTTTACCCTAATTTCAGTAGTTCAATTTACAAAAAATGTTTAATTAATTCACATCATCACAAACCCAATCCAATCAGAATTCTCGGTCCTAATCTTTGTTGGTTTGTGACTAGATCTATTGGATTGGAACCCTCTTTTGAATGTAATGGTCCCTAAGTTATAAAATTAGTGGTTTCTTCTTTCTATGGTGGAAACCCTAATTTTTCACCATTACAATGTGTTCTTTTTATTATCTCCATATGTTCATGCATACATTAATGTACATGTGTGTGTGGATGCAGATTTGTTATGTGTATGTGTGTCCAAATTAATATTGTGTGTGTACATATCTAAATTAATTATGTATGTGTGCATTTGTGTGTGTGTGCATGTATGTTGGTGTGTGTGAGTATTATGTGTTGCGTGCTTGTGTATGTGTGTGTGCATTTATATCCAAGTTAATTGTGTTTATGTGTGCATGTATGTCATTGTGTATGTATGTGTTTACGTCTATATGTATGGGTATTGTGTGTTTTATTTTTTTAGTTTGGCGCATGTGTACATGTGTGTGTGTTTTTTCCAAATTAATTATGTGTGTGTGTATGTGTATCTAAATTAGTTGTGTGTGTGTGTTGTCATGTTAATGCTATAGTTTAATGCTTGTGTGTGTGTGTGTGTGTGTGTGTGTGTGTGTGTGTGTGTGTGTGTGTGTGTGTGTGTGTGTGTGTGTGTGTGCATTCACTATTCAATGTTGTTTGTTTTGTGTGTGTTTGTCGTGTGCATGTGTGTCAATGTGTGCATGCATATGTGTGTGTGCATGTGTGTAAATGTATGTGTGTTGTAAATTCATTTTGTTTGTGCATGTGTCTATGTTAATTGTGTGTGTTGTGTGTTGTGTGTTGTGTGTTGTGTGTTGTGTGTTGTGTGTTGTGTGAGTATACCAACAAATATATATTTGTATAAAATGTGTTGAGAGATATTCTTATCGAGGAAACTATTTCACTTTTATGTGAGAAATTAATAAAAACATGAATACATATAAAGTATTGTAATTGGAACTATGGTGTAGGGGCACCTAGCCATGCTTGTCAAAAATGGTCAATTAATGAGTTTTGATAATTTGAGTCATTTTTGAATTTTACTAAGGTCATAATAGACCATTTATAATGTAATAGGATTCATTTTAGTTCATACTGTCATATTTTGTATTATTGTCAAAAAAATGTTTTCATAAAAAAATGTAAAGTTCCAAAAGCACAAAGTGGGAAGTTGAAGAGACAAAGTTGTTTAAGGGGTAGTTGGAGAAGTTAGAAAGGGTGTAGGAAGTTATAAATAGGCCCTTTTGAATCATTTATATGTGGTTAAGTGTGGAGGAATGTGTGAGGATGATTTTGAAGATGAAATGAATAAGAAATCTCATTTTTCTATAGTTTTTTTTCCAAACATTTCCTGCTCTTTTGCTCAGTGCGGCCTTTAAAAACGTGATGAGGGTTTGAATCTTATATGGTTGGAAATATAATTGAGCTACATAAATTTTTCATTCTTATCAGGTCAAAATAAAATATCTTTTAAATTGTCTAATGATCGAATCTTTACAGTCACCCTGTTCAGAAACTAGGTTTCTCCAGCATAGCAGTCCTATTTTGAGACACATGTTCCAAAACAACCATATCTCTGTTTTACATATGTTTTATAACTTATAAATGGGTATCTAAATATTTTTAATATTTCTGATATGGATCCTATAGTAAAATTTATACCTAAAAAATTTGATATACGGTTGTAATTAGACCTAAAGGGCAAATCACCAGTCCATTTTTTATTGATGTGTTTCAAAACAATCATAGACATGTTTTTTATATGTTTTTTAATCCCCAAAAGGGTATCTAAATATGTAAACAATTTATTATTAACTTATTGACATCAAAGGTTATGCTTGGTTTTGTCATTTGTGAGGGCTACTAGTATTAGCACAATTTACGTAAAAAGTATACAAATTGGAGTGACCAGAAGTATCGGAGTGTTTTGTTAGTACATTCATGTTTTTTTTACGTCGTCTGAGATGTCTCCATTGTCTATTCAAGCATTTTAAGCCCTGAAGCAAAAAAATTGGTGTTTGTAGCCTATGAAGCATAGTGTTATGGTGAAGGGTAACTCGAAGTTTGTGAAGCATGGTAATGAAGTGTTGATTGGAACTCCACCCTCTACATCAATTGGTATAAAATCCCATAAGGTCTAGACAAAGAGAGTGTTTTGTGTTTGTTTGTTTGTGTTTGTGCAAGTTGAGAAGAGAACCTGGTTGCCAAAAGACTAGGTAGAGAGGAGAAGAGACCAAGGTGAGGCAAAGGTAAAGTGGGAGAAAGGTTAAAGGGACTTTCTTGAAGGATTGGATTTTTTGAAGAGGTATTTGAAAGGTGAGGGTTCATCAAAGATGAAGCAAGAAGAATAAAGGAAGAAGAGGAAAGAGGAAAAAGAGAGAGCAAGGCAAATGGAGTTTGAACAAGAGATTAGAGAAATAAAGCAAGAGTTGGAACGAATAAGACTAGAGATGCAAAAAGATTGGGGAATTGGAAAGAAGGATTGAGATGTACCAACAAAGAAGAAGAAGAAAACAAGCAAGGACAACAATCAATGATGAAGAAGAAGATTTATGGACAACATATGTAGCCATTGAGCAAGAATGGAACAGTAAGGTTGGAGTTGAACAAGTTGATGTGATGATGGTAGAAGAAGAAAAAGAATGCATGGAGATTGATGATAATATTTTTGATGAAAGGATGCATATAGATCCATTAGATGTTGTCATGTGGCAAGAGTCGCCAAGGAGATTTGAGAAGCAAAACAAAAATTTCATGTATGGCAATGATACTAATTAAATTGTTTTTGTAAATGAAGTTGTCATTGTATTTGTTCCAATGCAGGTATCAAGAGAAGCAGATTGGAAAAGGCAGCAATTTACCTTTGACGGGTCCAAATACCGAAGCAAGAAAGTGGGCTAGCCAAGAGTGAAGATGAAGTAGAATGTTGGTGCAATTCAAGGGATGATGCATATTTTCAGTACCTGGTTCATTAGAAAGGTACACTTGGTGAAAGAAGCATTTGGGGATCAGAGAAGGAGGAGATCAAACATGATTTTGTTGCAGGTCCTCACTCAAAGGACTTGAGTTTTGTTTCCATGGGGAGTATGGTGCAAGGGCACTTAGCCATGCCTGTCAAAAATGGTCAATTAATGAGTTTTGATATTTTGAGCCATTATGGCATTGTAATAAGGTCATAATAGACCATTTATAATGTAATAGGAGTCATTTTAGTTCATATTGTCATATTTTGTAATATTAAAAAAAAAATTGTCATGAAAAAAATGTAAATTTGCAAAAGCACAAAGTGGGAAGTTGAAGAGACAAAATTGTAAAGGGATATTTGGAGAAGTTAGAAAGGGTGTAGGAAGTTATAAATAGACCCTTTTGAATCATTTGTATGTGGTTAAGTGTGGAGGAATGTGTGAGGGTGATTTCGAAGATGAAATGAATAAGAAACCTCATTTTTCTATGTATTTTTTCATAAATTTGCTGCTCTTTTTCTCAGTACGACATGTACAAATGTGATGAGGATTCAAATCTTATATGGTTGGAAAGATAATTGAATTACAGGACTTTTTCATTATTATCAGGTCAAAAGAAAATGTCGTTTAAATTATGAGTAAGGCCTACAATGCTAGGCATGAATTCTTGATACCATAGAAGAAAGTTGTAGTCCAGAGATCATGGGAAAGACATGAAGCATAAAAGGAGAGAGGTGGAGCAATACAAAGAATCAACTCATGTGGCATGATCTTTTTTATAGGCGGGGTGTATAGTGTAGGAGCACCTAGCACAAGATGGGCACCATGAGGCCAAATTGGTTAAAGGATGAGGTTCTTGAGTTTTTGTTGTGAATAAGGTCTTAGAAGACCATATTTGATGTAATAAAGGTCATTAAGACCATTAGGTTGAGTGTTGAGTCTTTGAGGAGTCATATTGACAAAAATTGTCAAAATTGTCATTAAGATGAAATTTGCATCTATGGGTCCAAGCGGCCTATCAAGTGTTTGTCATTTTTTGTCATGTTTTTTTGTCCATTTTTAATTTAATAAGCTCTTTGGGACCATCTAGAAATATTTCAAGTCATCTGGAGTCACCTTGTAAGGCATTTATGCCAATTGCTTGTATGTCGTCAACTAGGACCACATTGGTCAAACTTGGTCTAACACCTCCCAATGTGTATTGAGGGAGAAAAACTGATGTATTTAATTTTTTTTAGTCCTAGTACATATTTTTTCAATGTTTTTAGGTGATTTTGGAGTCATTTGTGCAAAATGAGCAAAGTTGTAAAAGTTGCTTGACAACTTTTCAAAGTTGTCAAGTACCATAATACGCAATAGGTACTTGCAAGGATAACCAATTCAAAATATGGTTATAGCCATTTGGTTTGGATTTTAAATAAACCTCTCAAGTGTTGACGAGGGTTTGGTGGTTATTTTGTACGAAGAACTCAAAATTTTGAATGAATTTGAAGACAATTTCTCTACAATTTTCTCCAAAAACATTGCTCTTTCTATCATAACTTCTATGTATGGACATTTTAGAATGCCCAAGTGGATTAATTGGAAGTTTTTATGAACTAAATTTCATTTGAGACTGGTTTGGTTAATTTTCGTTGAGTTTTTAGAATTCTACAGGCCATTTTCTCAAAACTGGTATGAAACCCTAAGTTTTGGGGCTTTGAGTGAAAATAATGCATATCTAGCCATTCCATCAATGGATTGACTCAAAAATTGGTGGAATGGAATATGTATTAGTATTCCAAATAGGTTTTGGTTGGTTTTTTCAGAGGAGGAGTTTTGAAGGTGTTTTGAGTGCTTGAGGACTTAACATCCTCATGTGTTAAGCCGGTTGGACAAGGTTTGAACAAGTGCTTGATGTTTTGGTACCAAAACAAGTTGTGTGAACCTAAAAACTATTGAATCTATGCATTTTTTATTTTTTCTTACCTTTCATGGTGTTTTGGCAATTCTGTGTGGTGTCCTTGACATACCTCTAGTGTAATTAGAGACCTAATAGAGGTCTTGAAGGACTATAAGAGTCAAATTTTTAACACTTTTCTCCAAAACACCATAGCTTTATTTTGATATATGTTGTGTAAAACCAAAATGGGTATCCAAAAATGGTTTTATTTATGGGTTATGAAATCTTTGTGAAAATTTATGCCCAAAATATTGAGTTTGTTGCTCTAAAAAGCATATAGGTTGTACATTATCAATCTGTTTTAGGTCAAGCTGGTCCAAAACACTCTATGGTTATTTTTCAGATATGTTAAATAAATTTCAAAAGGGTATCTAGGAATGTTCTTTTTTGTGTCTAAGGTTAGGGTGTCAAAAGATATGGCCAAAATTCTCTCTAAGTAGGGCTGCTAGGACCTAGTCACCCCTAGAGAGCAAATGGTGTGTGATGGCCAAAAAAGGGTTTGTTCCAAAGGATTTTTTGGTTAGCTTGAGTCTATTTTAGTTTGTGGATATTGTGTAATTCCTTCCCCTGACCTTGCAAGTTGCCATGTTGTGAGACACAGTCAAAAGTTGAGTAACCTTATTTTGAAACTTGAAACCAAAACCTTGGTTGTTTTGTTGACCTTATAATCTCCTATGCATCAAACTACAACTTCACAATTTGAATACAATAACAAAAATTGGATTTATCTTTTCGTGATTCTAACATTGGCCTTCACTTACACGTCATAGGGGAAAAGTATATCAATCAATATGCCATGCCCAAAAAAGAAACATAAATAAATTTTTTTCTCTTATGGTTAAACTTGATGATGAATTTTACTATTAGTGATTTTCTCATTTGAATATTCTAAGATTTTGTTTAATTATTATCCACTATAATTTCTAGATGAAACAAATCACTAAAAATACAATCACTTTGATAGTTTGCAGCAACAATGATGCTTATGACCTATTTAACAAAATGTCTCTAGCATGATTTTCTAAATACTCATATTTTAGTGTAGATTTGCATTACTCTTAACTAAAATCAATACAAAATAATTTATTCATCTACTTGCTTAAATCTAAATATAAATTGTTTCTCTTTGCTAGTGTGCTCCTATTTCTCCACCTTGTAATTAGTTTTGTTGTAGTTGTAATGGGTAGAAGGCAAAAATCCTACAATTGGCATTTGATCTAATTAATGTAATCAATCCACTGGTTTGGTAGAAATGACTAGGCAACCTACACAGATGGGTTTTGGATAGTTAAATGGGAAATTTCCATTTCCCTAGATGAGATTTCGGGTTTTGGATGGTTAAAAAGGAAATTAAACCCATTATCACCACCAGTGTTCCTCCTACATCAACTTTACTCTTTTTAAAGCCACCACGTTGTATTACATAAAATCATGTGACTAATACCATGGGATTACAAACCATTTACCCCACATTTAATATTGGCTACTATGTTTTCAACATATTAAATTACTCTCTCCAATATTAAATAAATACATTACATGTGGCATACAACACATAATGTGGTCCTAAGAATATTAACTCCTAGTGACGCACCACACACATAATAAAAAGTAATACGTTATAAACATTATGCAAGGTGTACAACACCTAATTCCCAAAATGTGTATCTAGATTGATTTTTTTGTGTGTGTTTGTGTTTGTGCATTTTTATGTGTGTATGGGTGTGTGAATATCCCTATTAAATATGTGTGTATGCATGTGTGTCTGTTTTATGTTTTGTATTTTGTGTGTGGGTGTGCACATAAAAGTTAATTGCATTTATGTTGGATGTGCAGGCACATCTGTGTTTGTGTACATGTGTGTGTGGTGTATGTACACATATTCCTGCATATCCAAGTTAAATGTGTGTGTGTGCGTGTGTGTTGTGTCATGTACTTTATGTGTATGTGTAAATACATGTTGATGCCCTGCAAAATGGACAAGGTTAGTCTAAGAGAAACAACACAAAACACACTAGAAACCGTTAGTGTTATTCAATCAAAAACTAATCTAAACAGGCATATCAAGAGAGACACTAAAATCATGCTAATATATCTAACTAATGAAACAAAGATAATGAGGCATCTCCAAATGCCTCTTAGCATGTTCTTAGCTCCTTCTCCCTTGTTCCTCTACTCTCCATGTTCCAAAATAGTGTAGCTCTTAGTAGCTTTTTGCACTATGGATGCTTATGGAGGATTGAGACTGAAATATTGCTCTAAATGTAAATAAAGAAGCTAATATTAAGCTATTGATATTAAAATGATTGATTTCATCCAAAATGACAATATATGAGTTTGCTATGCTAAATGCTCTCTAAAAATGCCTATAGCTTAAATGCATACAAGTTTTCAGGATCTGGATTATGAAGAAATGGGCTCTATTTATAGGAAAAATGGAGCAATGGATGGTTGAGATTGAGCAATCAACAAGGGTCAGGATTGAATGATTTCAAATCCATGTGAGGGCTTTCAACTCAATCCCAAGATGACAAGTGTCAATGTGAGATAGGTTGAGAGGGGAGGGAATAAGCATTAAATGCTTTATATGACTTTGGGATTTAGAGTCAAGGTTAGTTGAATGAATAAACTCTTTATTCAAAGAATAAAGCTTTTATCTAATGGATAAACTCTTGTGCAAATGTGAAATGGATGAATATGGTCAAAACAATAAATGTTTGGGGGGACAAGTTTGAAATAACCATAAATGGTTATGTAAGAGCCATAAATGGTCATGTAAGAGCCATTAGTGGTCTTGGAAGACTTTGGGGGTTAATTTGTTGAACACACAAAAGCATTAAATGTTTTTCAAAGACTTTGGAGTCTTTGAGAAATGACTCCATTTTGCTTAGGAATGTGACAATAATTAGGAGATGGATTAGGCTAATTAGGAAGGGGTTAGAAGAATCTAGAAGGGGATTAGATTTTTGCAAGTGGATTTGGTGGGTGAGGGAAAATAAGATTTTATTAAAATAAAAATTCATTTATTTCAATAAATGTGTGCAAGTTGCATTTGTAGGAAAATGCAAGTGGGGTGGGGCTAATGATTTAAATAAATGTTTTATTTAATTTATTTAAAAGAGGAATAGGGGGATTTAATTAAATAAATAGATTTTATTTATTTAATTGATTTGTATTTGGTTTAATGAATTAATTAAAATAAATTGAATAATTTATTTAATTAATAGAAGAATGTTTGGAGATGAATTAATTAAATATTAATTTAATTAACTGATGGCCAATGGATTTTTAATCAAATAAATAGCGAATATTTATTTAATTAAGCTGGACAGATTTGTGTGACTACACATGTATATCCAAATTAATTGTTTTTGTTTTTATATGTGTTCTTTCTTATTTTCTTTTTAATTTGCATGTGTGCATGTGTGCATGCATACATTTTCATGCATGTGAGTGTGGATGTACATGCTTTATGTGTATGTGTACCAAAATTAATTATGTGTGTGTATCTAAATTAATTATGCATGTAAATATATGTGTACATTTGTGTGTATGTTGTGATTTGAGTATGTGCATGTGTGTTGGTGTATGTGAGTATTGTGTGTTGTGTGCTTGCATGTGTGTGTGTGCATTTGTATCCAGGTTAATTGTGTTTGTGTGTGCATTTGTGTCTTTGTGCATGTATGTGATTATGTCCATGTGGGTGTGTGTGGGTGTTTCCAAATTAAGTATATGTGTATGTATGTATATCTAAGTTAGTTCCATGTGTGTGTTGTCTTGTCTATGTTATATTTTTATGCTTTGTGAGTGTGCTTCCATGTATGTGTAAATTCTATGTTCTATATTATGTTTTGTGTGTGTGTCATGTGCATGTGTGTCAATGTGTGCATGCATATGTGTGTGAGAGAGAGTCTGTGCATGTATTGTTCATGTGGGTGTGTGCACACATGTGTGCTTGTGTACATGTGTGCATATATAAATTAATTTTGTTTGTGCTTGTGTCCATGTTTTGAAATTAATTAAATCGGGAGAGGGCTCGAACCCAAGTACATAACAAGGTGGGACTCACAAGTAGTGATCCCACCAATATCTACAAAGAGGAAGCCCTTTTGTGCTTGTTTCC
Organism: Cryptomeria japonica; assembly: GCF_030272615.1. NCBI lineage: Eukaryota > Viridiplantae > Streptophyta > Pinopsida > Cupressales > Cupressaceae > Cryptomeria > Cryptomeria japonica. The sequence continues at coordinate 401,852,932 of NC_081411.1, forward strand.
ATGTTAATTATGTATGTTGCATGTCATGTGTGTGAGTATATACTAGTATATATTTGTAAAGGTTGGAAATTTAGGGTTTCCTGCCATGAGAGGAATGAAAACCACCAATTTACCTTTACATTCAAAAGATGGGTGGATCCAATAGATTTAGTCACAAATCAGTAATGATAAGGACTAAAATACTAATTGGATTCAAGGGAATGATGTTGGTTTGCCCTCTTTTGTGAGTTTAAATGCTTAAATTAGGTTGAAGTGTTGAAAATGAAGGTAAAATGAGAAAACGGTGAGGTACAGTCATCAAATTAAGGCACGCACCTAGATCTGAGCAGTATATGCAAATTCAGACCCGATCATTGAAAATCTCCAAAAATGTTGGGACCGGAGTGACTGTCGCTCTAGTCCTCCTAACTTTTTGTATGCCAAAGAGGGTTGATCCGTCTCTACAAATAATGTTTATTCTGAAGATCGCAACTCTATACTTGTTTCCTGCACATAGAAAGAAAGGGAAATAGGTTGGGAATAGGGGCTTGCCTAAGTCAAACCTCGATTTAGGAATTAACCTTGATTGAAATATTGAAAATACTGAAATAAATGAAGGAAAGGTATACCTCAGATCTGTACTAATTGATAATGATGTTTTCCTTCTTGAAGGTAATCACATGTGTTGTATGAAATGTCATGAACATGACAGAACCCTAATCACACATTCTTGCTTGCAAATGAATGATGTAATATTACTCCACAATTGATGAATGAAGAAAGCAGTCTTAGCGACCTCTAGAAATGCTTGAATGCTTGATGATTATAAGTTCGCCCTTCTCTTATGATGTATTGTTATGCAAATGTGAGGTGAAAACCTCCTTATATACTTCCCCATCAAAAAATGTATTAATTTTTTGACATTGGCCGGCATGAGGAGAGATTTCCTGCTCATTTTTTAAGATGCTAGAGGGGACTAAGAAAGGGCCCAATTAAGGGGGACCAAAGTGTGGTGCTCTAGTCCCAATTTAGGATGCTACAATATTTATGTATAAAATACGTTGAGAGATATCCTTCTTGAGGTGACTATTGCAATTTTATGTGATAAATTAATAAAAATATGGATACATGTACAAAGTATTGTAATTGGTTATAACTTCACAATTTACATCCAATAACAACAAATGGATTTATCTTATTGTCATTGTTATAGCGAGATTCGCTTACACAACACAAGGAAAAAGCGTATCAAAGCATATGTCATGCCCAAAAAAGAAACATAAATTAATATCTCTCAACTTATGGTTAAAATTGACGATGTTTTTTATTGTTGGTGATTGTCTCGTTTGAATATTCTACTATTGTGTTTAATTAAAATCCACCATAATTTCTAGATGGAACAATTTTTTAATAATATAATTCCTTTGATAGTTTGCAATTACATGGATGTCTACGACCTATTTGACAAAATATCAGTAGGATGATTTTCTAAATACTCATATTTTAGTGTGGAGTTGTATTACTCTTAACTAAAACCAATGCAAAAATAATTGTTTCGCTTTGCCTACAATGCTTTGACTTTAGTTTTTTTGTAGTTGTATGGGTAGAAGGCAAAAATATTGCAAATGGCATTTGATCTAGTCTAATTAATATAATCAATCCATTGGCTTGGTCGAAACAAGTAGACAACCTACACAAATGGGATTTGGATAGTTTAAAAAGGAATTTTCTTTTCACCAGATGGGATTTTGTTATTGTGTGATGTGTGAGAAGATAGCTTTCTATGATGGGAAAGTAATGGTGTACATTAAATATAGACGATGCGGATCAATAGTGGTCGACAGTATAGACATTTCCTACAAGGAATAAATACAAGTTAGTCCATTCATAATAGTGTAGAATTGTCTTGTGAAGCAAACACGAACATTGCTAAAACTTCATGTACAAATTAGTAATACTAAACCTAGAAAAGAAACTGCAACAACATATATTATACTTATATAATTTTATTTTATAGAGGAGGTAAGACCTTATTTTTAATTTCACATAGTTGGGGAAATGAGAATACTAGATGAAGGAGAATGATCTAATAGAAAAATTCCAAAACCAAGCAATATAACATGTGCCCAAGTGAATAGATGGAACAAAATATCATGAGAAAAGGAGCTAGACTCAGTTATATGTCTTAGTGACTAAATAGGATCCTTTCACATTTTAATCTCTCTACAAGGTGTAGCACCCACTAGGAAAGGCCTAGTCCACTTAATGCATATAAACTTCAAGAGAGAAAAGATTTGGTCTCCAAACATGATAAAGATCCATAAACAGAAAGCACAATAAAAATAAAACAAACTAGAACAACTTCAAGTAGTTCAAGAAACATATCTCTTACAATGTCTCCAATTTTACAATCCTCTTAAAAAACAAAGTAATGTCATTAAAGCATTTATAGAGCATGAGAAAGAAAGAGGTGCCAAGAAGTTGGAATCAACAATGACATAGAAATGAAGCATACTCTACCAAAATACTTGTATTAAAAGACATCTTACTGTTATAATGTTGAGCTCTAGAAAAATCTGCAATGCCCATAGCAAATATATATTTAGTGCTATGGTCATTCTTCTACTATCAACAGTTTCACTCACAACAAAGTGGTTCACTCTTCCATTATCTATTGCAGTGAACCACTGTCGATAGTTACACTCATAGTGAAACAATTTAGTCTTCCATTGTCAATAGAAGTGAACCACTATCAAAAGTTATACTCACAACAAACCAATTTAGTCTTAGATTGTTGATGGTAGTGAATCAATTTATAAGTACAATTTAACAACTGGACACAAGTGGCAAGGGATATAGTTTGCTAGTTATAGGTTTTTATATATACAATACATGCATCCTCATTGTAGTCTACTTGTGCATCAACGTGGAACAAAATATAATGATAAAAATCATATACCCATGTCTTTTTCATTTATGTTTTCATGCAGTTCAACCAATTAGTTTTTATATAATAACAAGTCTACAAGTTACATATTTTTTAGTAAAACTCAAGTCACAATCATATTTTGGCCTATCACTATCACCACTTATATCTAGTAAATATTTTTTATCCGAAATATCTCATTTGTCACTATGGTTTATATTTGAGGGTGTGGGATTTATTGAGATTAATTTCGTGCACAAAAAACATTGAAACTCAAACTTTTCAAACCAAATATCAAATTTTCACCTCTTTATTGTTTTCCCATTATAGATGTTGTGGGTTAACTTAACAATTATATGCTAATTTGTGTTCTATGTTGTTCTAAATGTTGGCATTTTTGTGGTTTATGTTGTGATTGTCATTGATGGACACACACTTGTATTGAGATCCCCTTTATATGCATGAGCTTATGCTCAACCGGTATTTGTTCCAACCGGTATGTTGTATACTAGTCTCTAGACTAGTGGTGATTTTGCAAAATGTGTTTCCCGGTCTGAAGCGGCATGTCGACCCCAAGCGGTTTGCAGATCACAAGCGGTACGAGGGAGCAAAGCGGCACAACACATTCTTACCAATCTTCATTTTTGTCAAACCGGCAACCGGTATTTTGTATGAACCGGTAATACTCTGTGATGAGTTACCAACCGGCATTTTGTGATGAGTTACCAATCCACCGATTGTTTGACGGTGCCGACACATTGATGGTGATTCTTGTGTCGTGTTACTAAGTATGTCTAGGTTCATTGAACCTAGGAAATTGTAAAGAAATCCTATTGGACCGACATGAAATCAGATTCCTTTAAAAGGACATCATGTCTAGGGGTTTAGGTGTTTTGCTGAAAGAGTTAATGTTGAGCTAGGGTTTGAGGTGGAAGTTGAGTTGTTGTGAGAACGATCTTATTTGAGAAGATCAAGTTGTAACATTGAGAGAGAGAGAGAGAAGATTGAAGTAATGCTGGAATGCATTAGCTGTGAGCAATACTGGATCTAACCAAGCAGTTTGTGCAATTAGATAGATCAAACACTTGTTGATTACTCACATCTTTGACAAGTCTGTAGCCCCTAACCGGGTAGGCCTCAAAGCCTTTGTAAAATCCTCTAACAAGGTGGTTCACACATGTGAATCTAAAATCCTCTAACCAGGTAGTCTTTAATTGGACTTATCTCCTAACAGAGATTGAGATTCCTAATAGGATCTGTTCTGGTGAAGAACATTGTAAGACCTTAACCGGTCTGGTTTCCATTCTGCAGATAGTGACTTGTGAGTTCCATCTCATCGTGGTTTTTCCCAATTGGGTTTCCACGTCAAATATCTTGTGTTATGGTTGTATTACTTTTGTGGGTGAATGTTTTATTCGCATTTTGGTTTGCATATGTGGTAACCGGTTTGACTGTCAGACTGCTTTACCGGTTTATCTTTAGACTGTGTAAGTGTTTTAGTGCAAAGATTTTGGCATACTAATTCACCCCCCCCTCTTAGTATTCATCAATTGGTATCAGAGCCAACCTTTCTATAAGTTTAACCACTTGGAAAGAGATATGGGGGAATACACCTTGAGGGAACTTACTCAACGGCTCACTAAGTCTGAGCAAGCCTATGATGATCTTATGGTCAAATACAAGGCATCTCAAGCAAATAGAAGAGAACATGCAAAGAGACTGATGGAACTATTTGAAAGTAGTTCTGAAGATGAAGCTAACATGGAAGCCATGATTGCTGAAGTGAATAAGCTGAATGATTCAAACTCCAATCTGAAAAAGGAATTGGAGGGACTGACTATTCGGTTTAGTCAAGAGCTTGAGAACCAAAGAAAAGCTAAAGATCGGATAAAGGATAGAGATCATGAGATCTCCAAGTTGAAAGAAGAGATTAGTGCACTGACTGCTCGCCTTCATGAGAGCAGAATGGAAAAGGAAGACATGCAAGGAGAACTGAACATAGCCATCACTGAAAAATGTAAGTCTAATGGAGACAAATACTGCTATTTCCAAAGAACTCTTTGAGTCAAAGGAAATACTTGCTAAGTTTGGCAAAAGTATTGTCAAGCTAGAGCAAAAGCTTGAGTCATCTAGACCGGCAAAGAATACCAATGGTCTTGGTTTTTCTGGACATGAGGAAGGAGAATCCTCAGGAACAAATGTTGAAGCATCAAAGAAGCAACCGGCACTCAAAGGAAAAGGTAAGCAAAAACTCAAACCTGTTTGCTTTAACTGTTTTAAAGAAGGACACACTGCCAATGTATGTAGGAGCAAAGCCTACAATAATTTTCCTTATTTCATCAACAATGTACCTAGATTCAATAAGTTCAATGGTCATTGTTATGCATGCAACAAGTTTGGGCATAGAGCATTTGAATGCAGGTCTGTAGTGGATAACACTGGAAGATAGCCTCAGAGGACCCAAGGAACTGGTCCTGAATCTTTTATGAACTAGAACCACAACCGGTTTAATGACTTCAATCATCAGTCAAGAAGCGGTGGTCATCAAGCGGCAACCGGATGTAGAGAAAGTTGTATGACCTGTCATGGTCATGGTCACACTGCTGCAACATGCAGAAGAAAGAATGGAAACATGTACAATGGACCTTGGAGAGCACCTGGACTTGCTTGCTATCACTGCAACAAACTGGGTCACATTGCAAGATTCTGCAGAAGCAGAAAAAGTATATCTGATGATATACCAGTCACTCAGGAAGGAGAAATAGATGTTGAAGAAAAGTTCAAGGAAACATGAAGAAAACATGGAGAAAGAAACCAATATTGTCAGAGGAGGAACCGGTTTCTGCACCTAGTGTGGAAATATCGGAACCGGCAAACTAAGCCTCAAAGGCTTAGGGGGAGCAAACGGTGAAATGCTTTCGAACCCCCGGTTGACACTGGTAAAAGAACTTAACCGGTATGTGATACATGTTGCTTAGCAGAAGATCAGAAACGGTAAAAAGGCAAATTAGGGTTTATGCCCTAATAGAGGAACATTAATGATGGTAGGTGAGAGACATGTATAAATGCAATTTTTCAAATCATTTCTCACTATCTGTTTTCAAGCAAAGAAAAGTTTTCAAGTACAGAGCGAAGATAAGGTGATTTGAGCTTAGATTTCAAGAAATTGGATAACCTTGAAAGAGATTCAAATTTAGTTTGCAAGCGGTAGTGGAGAACTCAAAGCGGTGATTTGGCATCTGACGGAGAGCGAAGTGAAGCAGAATCTGGAAGCCCTAAATTCGTGTTTGAAAGGTATTTTTCATGTTCTTGAAATACTCTACAATGGCTTCCGCATCTCATACCAGTTCGAGTACATCCATAGAGTCAGAAAGTTTTATTCAAAGGAAGGCTAAATATAATGCTTTATCACAAGTTCTAGCTGGAGTCATAGTCGAAGAAGGAATTTTTTATTATATTGATTGCAAAATAGAAGACCTAGGGTCTTTAGCCATTCATACTCAATTAGGTCTATTTTGTGGAAAGAACAAAAGGATCAAACCGAAATTTAGTGTCATAGAGAAGAAGAAATTCCACAACGCTATATATTTCCTGGAAGACTTCACAAAGGATCACATCAAGATCATCTTGAGCAGAGTCCATGGTGACAAGATGTACCTAGAGAGGACACATGATATCACGCCTCAGGCAATTCATGCAGTCACCGGTTTCTGCAACACAGGGGAAGTGCCAACCCTGAGAAAAGTGAGCAAAACGGAAGTGACCAAGCTCACCGGTTCAACAAGTGATTCATGGGGCATGACAGTCAATCCTATCAAGGATGATCTGGTGAAATACGCATGCATGGTGATTGGATACAGAACATTCTTAGCCAGCATGATTAATTCTGTATCTGTTGCAGCGGTAAATGCCGCTTACCGAATGATAAAAGAGGATGCATCTTTTGATTTATGCACCGGCATGCAGAGGCAACTCCTGCTAAATCTCAAGGCAATCAAGCAGGACAACTCACTAAAGTTTAAGTTTGGACAGCTACTGGTAGGGTTGTTCTTTTATTTCCAAGGCTACTTTTCGGGTGTAGGAGATGTCTAGTGGTCCCCTGACCAACCGGTAACCAAGCAGATAAAGGAAAGTGTACAAGCCATTTGAACCGGCTACCCTGAGGTACTGAACAAATGCTTTGATGAGTTCAGAAGAAAGATGAGTCAGAAGGTAAGAATCTCAGGTGACAAAGTAAAGAAATATGAAGATGACATATGTTTCACTATTCAGGTGGACAAATGTCTAATGGAGGCTGTTGAGCCTAGAATGGAGGAAGTGGAGCCTATGGGCTATGAGGTTATGTTTGACATGCTAGAAGGGTATGCTTCAACCCTTATTGCCTCACCTCTTGATCCAAAGGCTAAGAGGACCGGAACCTACTTGGAGAGGATCGCACCGGTTGAAGAACCATCGGTGAAGAAGGGAAAAGAACCGGGAGCTAAGAAAGCTAAGGCAGTGCCTGCAGCATCAGCACCAGCTACCACTGCGACTCCAAGAGTGACCAAGCGGTCACCGGCAAAGAAGAAACCGGAGGTAACACCAGCAAAAGTCTTCGAAAGGAAGAGGAAGACTAAGGCAAATGAATCAGACTCCGAAGAAACCGAGTCTAATGAACAGCCAAAGAAGGCTAGACAGACCAAGAAGATGAAGAAGAATGAACCGGCAACATCCACACAAGTGTTGCCATGGACACACAATGTGGTTTATGCTGTGATTGTCATTGATGGACACACACTTGTATTGAGATCCCCTTTATAGACAATCATTGATGTTTGAAAAAAGATTAATCTTATATAACTAGATATTCTATATTCATTAAATAATATTTTTTTTAAATGAACAATTAATTAAAATTATTAAAAATATATTTTAAAATATAAAAAATAGAAATTCCAATTGACTCGCATTCCATGAAACTTGATAGTAATTGATTTTTGAAAAAAATTGAAAATGAAAATCCTCTTCACAATTTAGCAAGATAGAAATGCTATTTTGTTTTCTCACAACTCTATTGATATTCATGTCTCGCTTAATCCTGTATATGTAATAATGTTATGCTAAAAATTTAAGTGCAAGCCAACAAAGTTGTGTTGGAGGTGGCCCATCTTTAGACCCTTTTGGATCATTGGAGAAATGCCCCTTGTACATTTGCCAAAGTGCCTCCAGATCCTTCTATCAGTACCTTTGTTGGTTCCTCAACCTCTTGTGATCGATCTCCACCTTGGAGTCATCGATGTGGACATAGCTCTTCTACTTGCCATTCTCAAGCCCAGCATTCTTAGGCTCCCTGCCGCCAGTCTAGTGGTGGCAATGCTTTCAACTTGTAGCACTCGACCGGTCGCCACCATGCAGGGATTTTGCCTCTGGGTGAGGCTTGGGGTGTGCGGACCTGACCAATGGTGGTGCCAATGGGTGGCTAGTCGTCTACTGGTGGTGGAAGTGGTTGGTCAAATTTTGTTGATGCTAACGAATGACCTAGTTCTTCCAAAGGCTTTCCATGTTTAGCTTTAGAAATCTTGCCCTCTTAAACGGATTAGGACAAGGGTAAAGATGAGGTTGCTACAAAAGAACATTGGTCCCTTCCAAACAATAACCATAACCTCGCTATTGTATGGGGTCATAAGGATGACAAAGATAAATCTCCTTTGGTCATTTCTTTAGCCACTTAAGTGGTTGTTTTATGTTTTCTTCTCTCTGGGCTTAGCCTATGTTATTGTGTTTTTTTATTATCTGGACACTACCTATTTGACTCCTAAGTGGTCATCTTGTATCCCCCTACCTTTTTAGTGAATATTACAGTACTTTATCTTTATTAATGAAAATGGCTTCCAAAGGCTTTCCATGTTTGGCTTTGGCAATCTCGCCCTCTTCGACAGATTCAGACAAGGATAAAGAGGAGGTTGCTACAAAAGAAGGGTGGTCCCTTCCAAACGATGACCCTAACCCCATTGTTGTATGGGGTCCTAAGGATGACATAGATCCATCTCCTTCAACCATTGATTTAGCAGCTTAAGCAATTGTTTTATGTTTTTTGCTCTGGGCTTAGGGCTTAGTCCATCTTATTGTGTTTTCTTATTATCTAGGCACTACCTGTTTGACTCCTAAGGGGTGATCCTTCATTCCCCTACCTTTAATGTGATTAGTGTACTTTATCTTTATTAATGAAAACGGCTTTTGTTTATCGAAAAAGATTAATCTTTATGTAACTAGATATTTTTCCTTATATGAAAATAGTTGACCCTAGGGACATATATCCCCACAAATCTGCATGAAACCATATCTAACAAATCAATTACCTAATGATTATTAGATCTAAAAGGAGCTTGATGTTGATTTTCCCCTAAGAATCTTGAGCAAAGATAAGCATATCATGCATGGTTATTAAAGACCTCTTACCATTTCATACATGGTGTGCACAAGAAAATAGCCAAATATTAAATGACCATAACATCTAGACAAAGAGAGGCACGCTCATTCAGTGACCACCAAAATTTGTTTATCATTATCAAAGTTTTTTATCTATCTCATAACTTTTTTGTTGTCATCTAATTAATATTTGTTGATTTCACTTGTTAAATAGTTTATCATAGGTTATAGTATCAACTTCAAACATCCTTTAAATGGTTTATTTGCTCGCAAAGGTAAGTAGTGGCTTACACAAAAAATCCTTCGCGAACATCAATGTCAATTTTTTTTGTGGTTGTGACCTTTGTACTATATTGAGGTATGTAATGTTAGTTCTCTCTTTGTCTAAGGTTTGATTTCATTTCATGTTTGTTTTGTTGAATACATTTTGGGGGTTGTCGTATTTCATCTCAGCTTGGATCAACTTTTCCTATGCCAAAATTGACAACAATTGGAATATGACCCAGCCTTGCAGTTCATGATCCAAGTTTTATAATACTTCTCCAATCATTTGTGGGAAACCAATTATAACCTTCCTTTTAATCACAAGCATTGAATCAAAATCTTGATTAACATTAATAGGCCCTTGGTTTGTTGGTGAAATTGAAAGGTTCTTAATGAACCCACCAAGAATCAAGTGTTGTTGAGTGCAAGGCTTTATCATAAGGAATGAAGATGGGAAAGCACCCTAGACAACTTTGGTGGACCCTTCAATTCTTAACTCTAAGCCAAAGAGGTTCAACTTATGACTTGTGCTCCAGTATCGAACGGCTAAATGAAATTGGGTTTGACATAAAACCATTCATAAAAAAAAAAATGATTAACTTCACATAAACATCATTCAACCATCCATCCTCCTTAAAATTAGAACTATATCATCTATAGCAATCAAGCCAAAAACATAATATACTTCGTAAACAAAAAAACAACTCACTCAAATGCATACCTTTTAATCATGAAGCAACATTTAACATCATTTTATACTAGCAACATTTAATGTCATTTAACATTAAGAAGGCGAAGGATTTTATACTAGCAACATTTTATATTTCTGTTGATCTGGTTCAACAACAGTTGTTTCTGATGGATTTGTTTCAGGTGTTGTTTTGCAATAATAGTTTGTTTCAAATGTTGTTTTGTAACAACAATTTTTTCTAAGTGATAATCATTATGTTTCTAATAATAATATTGCTTGGACTATTGTTTGTCATAGCCGTAAAGGTAAGTCTTCACCTACCAAACTCTTGTGTGTCAAGTTTTGGGTGTTTCTCCTCACTCTTGAGGTGGGTTTGTAGCTCTCTTCTTTTGAGCTATTGTTGGTCTTTCTACTTCTTGAACATTCTTTCATCCTGATGATGGATCACAGAGTGTGATCCAAAACATTGATGTAAAAAATCACACACAATCAAACCCAAAAACAAAAATTCAATAGTCCTTTGACATGTTGTTATTTGCATGTTCGACTTGGTCTTGTAAAGGGTTAGCACCCTTGTTTTGTTGCATTTATCTTATGCTGCCTCCAGGTTGTTTGTATACAGGTCAACACCCTTGTTTTGTTGCTTATTATAATAAACAACTTTTAACATCATTTAGAATATATCACCAGATGAAAAGCTATTATTTCATTAAAAATTATCAATACAAAATTATATAAAGAGTGCAGACCAAGCTTGTCAGTCATCAAATGATTATGTTTGTTTACAAAACTAGAACAACATTTGGCAACTCATTCTACAAGTCAGCAAATTTTTTGATACAAAATTATTTATACAATGTTAAGTCATAATGGAAAATGACTATCCAACCCCTAGGATACACCAATGCATAAGATATCTTCATACACCATAATTTACACATTGGTACATATTAGGGGCTGGATAACTGCTTCTCTCTAACAACTTTGATCCAATGTTAACTTATTTCATTAATTAGAATAAGTTTGAATCGCTGGATAACCGCTTCTCTCTAACAACTTTGATCCAATGTTAACTTATTTCATTAATTAGAATAAGTTTGAATCAGATATATGTATTCTTGGAATTAAAGCTTAATCTTGAAGAGAATTCATGTCTTTTATTTGTATATGAACTACTAGATAAATGCTCGATGCATTGATGTAAAAAGTGGACACATCATAAAGAAGGGAAAAAAAACTTTTGTGCATGTACAAGTGATGCTTCCTTTCTAGCTTGATAAAAATGATTCACAATAATTTTAAAATCATTTATTTGAATTTAAGAAATCTTTCCCTTTGTAAATTTGAGTTGGGTCAAATTTCTTCATACTGGCTTGTTAAATGCTTGTATTCAATCAATGCAGCAATGTTAGCGATAGACAAATTGTCTCTTCTAACAAAATTTTAGCATTCAAGCATGTCTAATTCATAAATAGAAAAATCACTCCTTAGTTGAAAGGAGGACTAAAGTTACCATTCTTCTATATTATGTAATTTTCTATCTTCTAATTCATCAAGCATAAGCTTGTCATCATTATTATTTAACTTTTGTGGTCTACAATCAGCTTTCCATGCATGGTAGCTACTAACCATTCTTTCCCATTGGGTAATTCTATCTTCCCTACAAGAGCTAATTTCATGAAGATTGTTGTGAAAAGGTAGGTATAAGAGAAAGCTAACTCTAACAAAAGGATTCAAAAAATTTAACGTTTTTTAATAAAAAATTGAAGTGAAATGCAAGAGACTTAACAATATTTATCTGTTTTTGTCCACTTATATCTTGTGGGACTTTGAACAATTACAATTCATGTTTGTTTCAATTATCAGTAATGTTTCTAAAACTTTTGATCAAATCATTTACCGTTTCATTGGAATTTGAGGTAGGTAATGCATGTATTATTGAGCTGAAGGTACACAACACAAGGTTTCCTATTAAAATTTAAATAAACAAAGGAACAAATTCATTTATTTTATAGTAATGGTAATCAAAAGTGGTAGGACTCTTGTGCAAGGGTAAAAGTATAAAATATTTCTATAAATAAAATGATCAATAATCGAAACTTTTTAACTTAATAAAAAAAATGGTTTAGTTGTTATGAAATAACAATGTAATTTAGTTATTAATAAAATATTAAAAAATGAAGTTATATGGAACATTGCTTGTGTAGTAATTTTTTTCTTTCCATTTTTTTTTTGTGTGAATTTATAACTTGAAAAATAGCAGATACATATATTTTTTAAAATAATTACTGAAGTGTATTGAAAATAAATTGTTGTCATTCAATGTCACATTTTGACTTAACGATTTATCAAAGAGAGAGAAAAAAACTATAATATCTTGACAAATAATCTTTTATCCAGTAAAAGCAAGGTTTGTTGTCAATGGCCCTGTCAGAAGTGAGGCCATTGGGACCCCTACCAAAAGTAGTTGCAACAGGGATGTTCTCAAGAATCAAGATTCCAAATGAGAAAAAAGCATGGGAAAGTGCAAAGTTTGTTGTCTCCAACGTCAATTGGGGGCATAATTGTGTTTAGCAAGGAAGGTCTAGTGGTGTATCAAAAGTTACAAGATCTCAAACCCTTTTGTTTGAATATGAGAATGTTGTTCAAGAATTTGATATTTACCCATTCTAGAGGCTACTAGAAAGTATCCAGCTCTTATACCTTGCAGTTTTGTACAATGCTCTGTTGGTTCAAATCAAAGGATGGGAAATACTCCATGGGATAAAGTTCCCCTCTCTAGACATAAAAGCAGCAAGCGCCTCTTCAATGGTTGGAAGGAGAGTGCAGGCTCATGTGGCAATGGTGGATGTGACAGGCTAGGCTAGGGACTTCTACAGATAGGGTGGGTGGTTGAGGTGCACCAAATTTGGATGCTACTCCTTTTCTAACATATATACATGTTGGTGTGTATTTTATGACACACCAAACACAAAACAAAGATGCCCAAAAAACACTCTACCCTCTCTTGAATAAAATCACCACGTATGCTAAGATTGCGAAGATCATATGGCAATTCCAATGTTTTTACTACGAACTAGTGACATTAATGTTGGATATAGCTCGTTTGGTGAGGTATGTTGGTAATCCAAGGGGGTCTTGTGAATTTCAATTACAATGAAAACTTTCAGGTTTATTTTTGGGGATTTTTCGATTTTGGATTTTCACAAAAAAAAAGGAAAATGATTCAGGAATTCTATACTATTCCTAGGAATTTAAGAGACAGTAGTGGTAGTGATTGGGTGAAACTAAAGCATGCTTTCATTTACCAACTTAAACAACTAGACAAAGTGGGTGCAATCTTCAAGGGTTTTGCTTAGAATTTTCATACCATGAATAGTACCATCAAAATGAACAATACTTATCCGAAGGTAGAAGTTAAACATCTACAAAATATGCTCAGGCTAACTTTGCACAATGAACAAAAATCATTTGTTCATCAAAAGTATGAGCAATGATTTCACCAACCAATACTATCAAATCTTGCATTCATTTAATAACTTTTATAAAGCAAATTCTATTTTATGTTGAAGAAAAAATGAAACCATGCAACTATGAGATAACATAGAGATTCAAATGAACCTTATTAAAAATGAACAAAATAAACCTTGCAAATGAACCAAATGAACAAAATGAAACCATGCAAATGAACCTTATTAACTTAATAGTCTAAAGCAACAATTTCACCAATCTCTCCATTTACAAATGATAGGAGGGTGGTTTACATAGAGTTTTGAAAATGAACAAAAGGCCCAAATTAAACTGAGATCAACGACCGAGATCAAAACATAGATACCCTTAATAGGGTTTACAAAAGTTATCCAATAAGAACAAGTAAATGAAAGAAAAATGTCATAGGGAGCTTTCTTCTAGAATAATGCATCCTTATCCCCTTTCTGTGGCAACATATTCAATGGACCTGGACACAAAAGGATTAACCTCTTCCATTGTGACATGTGACAACATGGTTATCTTGAATTTGATCACATCCAAGTCATCACAATAGGTGGCAAAAAGCATTCTCCCAATCCAATTCTTGTTTCTGAAAGGCATCCCTGTGGAAAAGAAGGTTGAAGCCTTAGTCAAATTTTGCCTAAGGAGCGGTCCTAAGAAAGTGAAGAAATTCTCTTGAGCTTTGACCTTCAAATTTTCCATGTTCATTTCATTTTCTTGAATTGCTTCCCTAATAGCAACTTCTCTGAGGTGGGCCAACATCCTTCCATCGGGTGCCACAATCTGTCATGTCTTGAATTCTAGGCAGTAACAAAGAAGTTTATCGATATGTTAATATCAATTCTTCCATGAACGTGACAACTTCATTATTGATGTTTGCCACCTATTTTGTAGTTTCTTTAGATGTCACCTTCATCTCCTCAAAGTCTTTCAATTGTTTCCTATGGAAGAGCCAAAGGCGGAGGGACTGCTACATTCCTTGAGCAATATGATTGATCAAGTGTTGGAGATAATTCCCCAATTGCTCAATCTCTTTCTTTAATTCTTCTTTCTTTCCTACTTCTCTCTTCATTTTTTCTTGGTTGTCTTTGAAGTCAACATGACCAAGGTTGGTGCCACCAACCCTCTTCCACTTTGAAGCGATTTTAGATTCTAGTTGTGCTCTCTTGCTGGTGTACTTCATTTGAACCTTTATGGAAATCCCTTCCCAAGCTGACATCTTCCTCCTAAAAAACAAGAAAACTTTCCAAGTTAAAAAAAAAATAAGGGGATTGGATGTTTGCTCCCATCTTGGAGTGCAAAGTTTGAAGAAATTTTCAAATGTTAATTTTAACTTTTGAAAATTAAAAAAATTAAAACATTTGCCCATAAAAAGCATAAAAAAGCAAGAAGATTTGAAGTGAAAGCTATTTTGCAAGTCCGAAATAGTACTTTTGAACTTTTTCAACACTTAGCCAAATTTTATAGAGTTTTGAACCTTTTTCAACACTTACACATTCCATATGCTTGAGCAGTCTTGATGTTGGGCCAAAGAATTTCTCTTATTCCCAAGGCGTAATTAACATTTGGGCAAGGAATTTTGATTATCCTAGAGAAAACTTGGCAACTGATTTCAACTTTTCTTTCAATCCACCAACACTTAGACGAATTTTCTTTCATCTTTCTTGAACGGATTTGCTTCTTGCTTGCGCAATTTGCTAAACTTTCAAATTTTCCTCCAAGGGATTAACACTCAGGCGAATTTCCTCTTGGTTTTAACTTTCTTTCTTTTATTCGCCTTATCACTTTTCTTTCAATACTTAAGCGAAATTCATGTTGATTTCAACCTTTTTGCTTTAATTTTTAACTTGTTTTAATCCACCTATACCTTGCCAAATTTCTCCTTCTTTTTGCCTTGGGTAGACTTTGCACTTGGATAGGATTTTTTTTCATGCCAAAACACTTAGCTAAATCTTATTTTCCTCACCTTGGGCGGACTTGATGTTGACTTGGAAACTTCACCCTTCCCTAGGTGGACTTCATCCCGCTTTGGAAATTTTTTTCATCTTGGAGGGCGAACTTCCCATGTGATTGGGAATTTTGCAACAAGGCGTGAGCATCACAGCTGATTACAAAATTTCCCCCTTGTTTAGGCGATCTTCATATCTAGTCTAGGAATCTTCTTCATTTGCAAGGCTAATCGAACACTTGACCAAGGAGATTTCTTAGTTTACAAGGCTGACATAGCATTTGGATAGGAAAATTTCCATGAGAATTTCGCCTTGACTTACCACTTTCTTGCAATTTACCAACACTTAGCCATATTTCTTTCATCGTCCATGGGCAAACTTTGCATGTGCACAAGTAAAATTCACCATGGAGAGGGCAGACTTTGTAGAGTGCCACACAACATTTACATTATACTTGGGCAGACTTTGCACAGTGCTACGCAACATTTACATTCTACTTGGGCAGACTTTGCACAATGCCATGCAACATTTACATTATACTTGGGCGGACTTTGCACAGTGCCACGCAACATTTACATTATTCTTGGGCAGAGTTGATGCATTGTCAAGACATTTTTCTTTCAACCTCGGCGCATTGCCAAGACAATTCCTCATGAAGCTTGGTGGAGTTCATGTAGTGTCAAGACATTTCTTGCTAAGTGTCGGCAAAGTTTGCCATGTCTAAAGACATTGCTTTCTCCATGATGGGAAAAGTTTGCCATGTCTTGGGACGTTGCTTTCTCCATGATGGGAGGAGTTTGCTTTGGATTAAGACATTTCATCTTTGCCATGAACACTTAATGAAATTAATTTGTTCATCACAAAGTTTGTTTGGAGTTTTCTAGATCAGCGCCTTGTCTGGATGATTTTCTCTCGATTTTTACCTTGAATATAAAAACTTTTCATTTCAAAGTGAGGAACCTCATTACTATGACCCGAATGACACAATCCTTGGTCAGCTTTCAAAAAGCTGAAAAAAAAGCAAAAAAGCAAAATGAAAAAAATAGGCAAAAAAATTGCTTCCCGAACTAGTCCCAAAGTGCCAAAAATGAAAAAGCAAAAAAGCAAATTTCCACAAAAATAGGAAGTTGTAACTCTAGACTTTCGATGATTGATAACTCAAAACACTACCCTAAAAAGCGGAAATAAGGGGGTGTCCCCATTTGCAATGGGGTGATATGTGAAAACGTCACAACAATACACACGCATGCACACACTGTACTGAACCTGGGTAAGATAAATAAGCAAAACTACCGTGTCCAAGTTCAAGCTTGAATGCATAAAAATTCAAAGTTATGGCAAAAACTTCCTTGTTTGGAAATAAAAGCGTAAAATTCAAAATTGTGTTCATTATGATAACAAAAAATCAGGAGCAACAAGATGCCAAATCCATAATCGATTCATGACATTAGAAGAAGATTTTCTATTTAATCAAAGATGTCCAAGAAAATATTTGTAGTACTGGTGAAAATGATTCATTGGAAAGGGATGAGCTTCTAAGCATTGCTCATGTTTCTTTTGACCTAATTACAAATGGGGTCCCCATGATATCCCTTGTTTACTTGTGTGAAGTACGCTTAGTATCCTCACATAAATCTGTAGCAACCTTAAGCATTACAATGGAGTGTGGTTTTATGCCAGTTGTAGGTTTGCTTTTGCACACTACAAAGCCTTTGAAAAGAAATAAATATCATCATGTGTCCGTGCTACATATATATTTTGTTAATGCACATATGCACTAGTTGCAAATGCCATGTGAATATCATAAATAATATTGTAACTATAGCTTTTATAATCAAAAGTTTGTTGAATACAAATAGACTTAAGCAGGTTATGATATTTCAGCACAAGCTTAAAGAATACATAAAGATGAGAATTAAAGCATGCAGAATGCAGGACGATCTGCATACATCTCTTAGAGGACCAAATAAAGGGAGGCGAACTTGAAAGGCATAAAGATTAAGAGCTTAAAAGACTACATGAAGCTTTGAATCAAAGAAATACATCAAATTTGAATCAAGCAACAAATCAAAGTTTATTGTAAAGCTTAAAGAGAATATAAAATTAAATCAAACTCAACAATTATGAAATTTGAATGTTATAATGCTTTTTGTAAAAGCTTGAAGAATACATAAATATTCAAGTTGAAGCTTCACTTAGTAATTAAAGATTTGAGTTGTAACTTACAAAATGAATAAAATTCAACTCAAAAGCCTGAAGAATACAATGAAAACTTGAAGAAATTCAGCTTTAAATACATGAACCTGATACTTTATGAGGTTGGAAGGGAACAAAGAAAGCTTTGATCAGCTTTTGCTGACAATCCTGTGTGCAAGCCAATCAGTAATATCTTTGCGCACAATTGCAATATTATCATCGGGCTCCCCAAACAGAAGAGAATGCCACATCCCCTCATAGATCTTGAGAGTCTTGTCCTTGCTCTTCGCCTTCTCATACAACTCTCTGCTAACAGATGGATCTGTCACCACATCAGTATCACCATGGAGAACAATAAATGGTAACTCAACATTATGAAACTGTTTATTGACATAATCAGTCACTCTCAACAGCTCCAAGACAGTTCCCAGCCTGGGCTTCCCCAGATACCTGCCAGATAAAGGTATAAAATGTTTGCAAATCTTTATAAAACTGTTGGTAAAATTATTTCTCAAAAAAAGAAATATTATAGGCTAATTCTAAGTGAATATTTTTCTGAGAATTCTACTTTCTTCTTTGAGGTTGGAGTGAAGCACCTCTTCACTCCACTTGAATTAACAATGTTGACTCCTTGTTAAGAGAGTATGGAATTAGATTGGTGCTCTCTTTTAAAGTTAATTTTTTTGCTGCAATTGATGGTGCTGACTTGCAAGTGAATTAATAATTGGTTAGTGTCTGCAATGTTCACAATGTTTTTGTTGTGTTACTCTTATGGTACAGACTGGTTTAGGGCTTATCTGAACTTCTCCATAAGTCATCTCTAAACACACTCATTCTGCTTCTCAACTTTTGAATATGAATAGTTTTGAATTCAAAAGCACTTTAATGTCAAGAAAATGTAATATTAAAAGGGTAGTGTTGTGACCTTATCACACATCACCCCCTTGCAAATGGGGACCCCCTCTTTTTGCCAGTAGTCCTAGGTCTCAGGCAGTTTAGTTGCGGTCAGGTCCTTCTGTTGAATGGAATAAAGTCAGTTCAGCTCTCAATGCTTTGGTGACAAGCGATTTAGGATGATCATTTCATTTGATCATCACCATGCAAATTTCAAGTTATAGGATAGGAATGTTGAGTTTGTGTGGATAACAGTCAGTTGAGGTAAAATGTTTGGTGAGAGGCAATCAAGGCATAAGCGATGATGAAGGTGCCGTGTTGATGGTGATGTTACCATGATAAATGGAAATGGGAGCTCTTGAAAAAAATGAAGTGCGTGCTACAACCAGCAAAATGGAACAAGTCAGGTCACTGCCACTTAGCCTCTCAATCCACGGACTGTCTCCACTACTTCTAGTTAAGGCCAAAAGTCTGACCAGGTTGCACTTCCACTTGAGTTCTGAAACCCCGGCCTACCTTGATGACTTCCTGTGGCACCCAAAAAGTCTGGCCAGGTTGCACTTCCAGTTGGCTATCAAAAGCCTGGCTTAGATGAGCAAACGCTTAGTCGTTACTTCCATTTGCTGAGATCAACGCTTGGTCGAGTTGAACACTTAATGATTTTGAAGGATAATGTTGAATAAGGCTGGTAAAGCCTACCTAGCATGAATGAGGATGCCTTGAACGATTCATTAAACAAATGATGTTGATGTCGCATGGAAGTCACCACTTCCAGCAGCCCCTAAAAGCCTGGCTTGCTTAGCATGATTTCCACTTACCCTCAATATCCCCAGTTTGTCCTGAAGTCACTTGCAGTTGCTAGCAAAATCCACAGCCAGCCTCAGACTATTTCCACTTGACACCAAAAAGTCCATCCTAAGGACATGATAAGATGATAATGCTGCTAAAGACGAGGTTGCTTTCATGAAGAAAGGTACAAACGATTTTAATGTTTGATCAAACAGGCGATTAAAGATGATGAAAGAAAACATAAAGGCAAGAAGGGAAGTCGTTACTTCCAGCTGGGGCTCAAATCCTCGGCCAAACATGTTACTGCCAGTGCTTATTCTCGATCAAGCACAGGATATGAACAAGAGAAGAACAAAGAGATAGAAAACAACTAGATTGATATTGAGATCACTAACTTGGGAGACCTAATGAAGCCTGTCATGGCCTACTACACAAGAAGATGGGTTGATATTCAAACGAACAAGTTGAAGAATCAAAATGCACATTTACCATTTGACATGATGGGAGATCCAAATCCATCCAACAAGGAAACAAAGAGCATGAGCAAGAGTGCCACTTAGTCAACTTCGTCCAAAGATTCCATGAGGAAAGGAAGTCATGAAGAAGGATCAAGACAGAAAAGACATAAACTGAGTTCAAGCCATCCTTCCACTAGCATCTCATCTATACATAAAGTTGCAATGAACCAGGTAGCTGCCAATGAAAGTCAACCACCCAAGGGAAGCACTCCGTGAGCTATGAATGAATCCATGAAATCAACAATACAAGACAATCGATCTGAAAGGGTAGACAAAGGAAAGCAACTTCAAGTACAAGACACTCCAGCAGTACAAGAGCAAGCAAGTAACAAGGCATCAGAAGATGAGTATGTGAAGATAATAGACGAAGATGACGATGATGAGACAACTTCTCCACCCTAGGTAGATCAACAACAAGTCGGTGCAAGTAGAGAAAGAACAATCTACTATCCCAGCATGACTTAGGGAGAGAATGGCTAACGAAGTAATAGTTGCGGAAGAAGAGCCAGTAGATGATTTGGACAGCTTCTTGAATAGAATTGGCAAGATAGTTGAGAAGAAGAAAGCTACCAAGCTTTCCAAGATCACAAAAGACAATGCAGGATCCCAAGTTATACAGATAGATACCCCAAGAGTAAACAAACCAGAAGATGAAATCACTATCAATGACTACGACTTGGAAACAATTGAGTTAGATGCTATCAACACTGAATAGGCAATGGAAGATTTGAATGATTCAGTGAAGACAATCCAAGATAGATTAAAGATTGAACTACAAAACAGTAAGAAGCTGGAAAGAGAATTAAATGCCTTAAAGAATTAAGTACAGCAACTCAGGAATCCAATAATGCAAGCTGACCCTCCAAGCATGCCTCCATCATTGCTTCCGCCAGACTCAGTTGATGATTTGGAAGAGATGGGGAATAATCCTCAAGTGTTGAAGAATTGGATAGATAGTTCCTTCACCAAGGTAAATACGTTTGTGGAAGAGCTAGTAAATATATTTGAGAGAGTTTTTGTTGTACTTGATAGGACTAGTAAGAACCCATGACTGCTTATGATGTTTTCACTTACACTAAAGATTTCACCATCCAGAGACTACCACTATTGATGAACATAACCCGACAAACCTTGGTGAATGTTGGGAGTGCTGGAGGAAGGGCAATCATACGTTTGAAGATATCATCAATGGTTGCACCCAAATTGAAAATGCAACTAGCGTAATACATGATAAGATTGTGGCAGCAGCTGAAACGATACTTGGAAAGGAGATGAAGGAAGAAGTTCACATAGTAGTTGACCAATTGATAGAGTAAAATATATCTTCTTCGGGGCAGCTAGATCACTTTCAGAGAGACAACTAGAAGATATTCAGTCATTCATGACAGTAGCTGGTAAGATCAAGGACTTCAAGCCTGAGTGGGAGAAGATTTTTGTTACTGCCTTAGCTGAGTTGGACTTCATGGAGGATCAGTTGAAAGTGATGCCTAATGTTCCGGTGGACGAGCTTGACTGCATCATGTCTAGATTCATTGAATTTAATTCTAACTAAGGAAAAAGGCAAGGGGAACAAACTTTTGGAGAAAAGTTTGTTATGATCCCATGTGGTGTCAATTTTTCTCATTGGTGGATTATTCCTCATAGTTTGTGCCTAAAAGATGTTATCTTCTCATTGGCCAATATTTAATGTTTTGCAATAATTAAGTATTTTGTTGTAATAAACCCTAACTAGGGTTTAGGTGGCATGATCTTGGCCCTTGATTTTAGAACAATCTTGGCCACTCATTTGTATTGAGAACACTATATAAGCTCAAATCATTTCATTTGTAAGAGCCAGTTAGAAGAAATTTTGAAGAATTGTTGCTTTCATGCTGCCAGAGATTATAAGACTTATTGTGTTTGGAGTATTTGCATGTTTCTTCATCCTCTTAAAAGAGAAAATCAAAAAAAAAAGATAGAATAGATTTGCTTAAGTATTTTAGATGAATGGAAGATCTTTGTGCATGATTGATGGTGAAACTTGTAGGTTCATACTACTAGTATTTTGTTGATTGTGAAGTATCTTGTGTGGTCAACTGAATTCCTTTGTCTAAGCATAACTTCGATTGCTACTTGCTCATTGATATGCGTCCTCTTGATGGTGACTATGTCGTTGTGTTAATTTTAAGTAATCAGATGTTAAACTAACCAATTACTATAATCAGACTGTGAATAAACAGTAATAGTAATAAAACACAAAACACAAGACACCAATACCCTGGGAAAACCTCCCTCTTGGAGGTGAAAAACCCAGCCTTAAATATGATATGTATTATCTCAATGATAGGCAATTACAACATAGCAGACTTATCTCTGATTACTGTCCAAACAGCAAGTTGGCAAGGTGATGAAGGATGCAGCCCTAATCAACAGTAGATGACCAAAGGAGAAGATCAGCAGCAGATGCCTACAATAGGCTGGAGCAGAATTGCAGAAGATCTTGACAACTTCGCCCAACAATATCCTTGACTGAGTTCGCACAAGTGAAGAGTTCGCTAAAATGTAGAAGAGCAGATTGCATTTGCTAAGAATGATTGTGTAAATGACTTCATCTTGAAGTGGATTATATATCATCCTTTTGGCAGTAAACATCCTTAAGTCGGCTTGCAAGATATTTAATTAATGTTTTGTTGTCATCATACATTTTCCCACATTTGGTATTTGGGTCCAGCCCAATAGCCTTTCCACGTTACATCTAAGCCCAGCCCAATAGCATAGTTAATTGTTTCCCACGTTACATTTGGGTCCAGCCCAATAACAAATTAATTGAGCATTGATTGAGATAATACATATGAATTTTGATTGTCATTTGACAACATCAAAATTCAATAATCAGATATCCGAACTTAGCTAACATTTTCAACAGTTGGTAGTGATTTGAATATCATATGCTTACCTTAGAAGATTGCACTAGCTTTGTGGAGTTGTTTCTTGTATGTCAAAGCAAAGCTTATTTGAATTTCACTAGAAATCGTCCATCGTCCTTGCATTCCTAGCATTAGTTTTACCATTCCTTAACTCTTAATCCTTTTGCACTTTTTTTTAATCAATCATTAGTAGTAGTAAGTAAAGAGCTTCATTGCATATCATTCAAAAGACTAGATTCATAAAACATTCCTTGTGATCAAAAGATTCATCTCCTAATGAACAACTATGTAAGTCCCCTTAAAAACGGCAAACACATCAACCATTGAAGCTATCCACACTTGAAGACCTGACATATATAAACCTTGGAGTCATCTCCAGTGATCTTTCCATTCAGCATTTGAGAAGATATTGTTCAAGAGAGGATAGAGTATTCAATACTTTATTCTGTGTTCCAAATGTCATAAAACTCACATCAAGATCTTTCCATTCAGCATTTGAGAAGATATTGTTCAAGAGAGGATAGAGTATTCAATACTTTATTCTGTGTTCCAAATGTCATAAAACTCACATCAACAAGTAGTTTGAGCCAATGTCCAGACGTAAGGTGTGCATTCAATTTTTTAACATTAGATGTGAAAAGGATATTTCAATAATCAGAACAAGAACATAAACATATTGCTTTTGATGGCATGATTTATTCAAAGTAAAAGCAAACACAAAATAGTCACAAACATAGCCTCTTGAAAAAGCCCATGATAAACAGAGACAGACCATTAATATATTTTCTCTACAAAGTTTTCTTGTTTACCACCATGTTGCAAAATGAAATGCTTCAAACGGGGCAGAACTCTGTTACACAGGGATGCATCCCAAGGGTTTTCTGCATGTGTCCCCATACTGGGACGTCTCAGGGATGTGGACAGTTTGGGGACTTTCCTCAAGTCTTGCACTCTAAACAATACATGCTTTGAGCAATTTATTGAGATTTAAATGAAGGTATATAGCCCCCGTTAATGGTGTTAGGAAGGTTTATCTTCCTACTTGTCCCCCAGATAATATTGTTTGTGAAAAGCCAGAGGAAGGTTGGATTAAGGTAAACTTTGACAAGGCTTCAAGAGGAAACTCAGGGCTTAGTGTAGCTGGATGCATTGTTAGGGATCATGAAGGCAAAGTCCTCAATGAGAGAAGTGTGCATTTGGGGGTGATAACGAATAATGAAGCAGAATTTAGAGCAGCATTAATGGGCCTGAAATGTGGAAGAGAAATTGGAGCATTGAAGATTCATTTAGAAGGGAATTCATTATTGACGATCAATGCAAATTACACAAAATTTTATCCCTAACTGGAAACTGCATAGGTGATCAAGACCAATTAGGGAAGTCATCAATATGCTCAAGGACTACAAAATTACCTGCGTTTATCGGGAGGGCAATCAGGATGTGGACAAGCTTGCAAAGGTTGCCACTGAGGTGGACAGTGGACCCAATTTGTCTGATGTGGCAGAGGGTGGGATGATCCAGGTCAAGCAGATGATGTCAAATGGCGAGCGATTGATCTCACTCACATGCTGGCTAGGTACGTATTCCGATTGGGGCTCGATGTAATAAGTGGGTATTATTTAGAAAATATGGCAGAAAGCGTGGCAGGAAGGGAGATGAGGTGGGCAGCGAAGATTGTGTCAACTAAGCTAAGCTACGGATAATCTTGGCATCACTCGTGGTTGGTGGAGTGACAGTACCGCATATCATTAATCTAGGATGGGAAGGTACATGATTTGTGGCACCATTTTCATTGGATGATGGACCACATTATTGTCGGAGGTGGGCAGGAGTTTTATAGGGATGAGAAGGTTTTCTTTACACAATTGACAGAAAAAGTTTAGGATTGCTGCCATGGATATTCCAGTAAGGCTGAGGTGCAGGAAACAGTAAATGCCGCTTCTGGGTGATGTTTCTAAGACAGGATTAAAGCAAGTCTTCAATTTTGGGCACGGGGTGGTAATTCATGCTATCCAAAGGATATTGGGTGACAATTTCCTGGCATCGAGCATCGCTATAGGGTTAACACAACCATCTCTACGATGTTTGTGGCGAGCCTTTTGGACACAGGTGACAAGAAGGAGATGGTGGGTGCACTGTGCAGGAAGCTGATCAAGAAAAGCTATCTAGGCAAGCTTGATGACATCTTGGCAAATGTGGACAAAGGAAAAATGAGTATTGACATCTACAAATGACCAAATATTTGATATAGTTTAATGTGTCTGTCAAATTCAGGCAACTAAAAGTAAACAGAAAAAGCTCCCCGTGCTTGCCAACTTCTGATAATCAAAAAACTGATGGAATAAGTTCTTGGTTGTCTAATAAAATGTTAATGATCATTCTACTATTGGCAAACAGAAATAATCTTATAATATTGAAGTCTATAAATGACCACTTCAGGTGTGTTCATGTATCCATAAACATTCGGGTAACTCCAAGTCAATAGAAAAAACATATGGCACATCCCCAGTGGACTATAAAAGAAAATAACTATCAAAGATTGTTCACTCATTATATGTGAACATGTCAAATAGCTAACTAAAATATTACACGACAGTGTGATCATTCACCAGTAGAGTCCATAGCATCAGTCACAGTACCAATTTGAAAAATGTTCCCCGGGCAGATTCAAATAACGTCACTGCCAGAATGGCTTCAGCTAAGGGGTCCCAGTTTTATATTCCTTTCCCTGACAGAAATATTTTTCTTAACCAGAGTTTATGTCCCCAAAATTCTATTTCTCTACCATTGAAAATTGTGTTTTTTATATACACGTGCTCTGCAGTAGTCTATGCAAGCGTGTGAAAGGGCTAAAATTTAAGCTATGAGCTCAGGAACGGGTAAAGAGGTTTGGTAAATAGATTTGGCTATAAAAAAATGGGATTAGGTTTGTCCATAGTACATACAAAAATCATAAACATATAGATAGTTTAACCTAAAAATAGAAATTAATTTCTTAAATATATATTAACAAATTTAAAATTTTATTTTAGATTTAACAATATTATATTAAAATGTAAATAATTCTTCTTAGGAAAGGAAGGTGGTGGTGGATAGGATCTACAGCAAATTGATGATGTGGAAGGGAAGATAGCTTTCCTTCACGAGAAGGATCATTCTCATTAAACCTGCTCTATTTGCGACCCCGATTTACATAATGTCAATCTTCCACATTCCTCAAAGTTGCAAAGGCAATCTCGAATCTGCAACGCACGTTCTAGTAGAGTGTGATAGTGGAATTGAGAAAATACAATCTTATAATCTGGTCAAAAGCGCACACCCATAAAGAGGAAGGTGTTTTAGGTTTTCAATATTGCAAGTTGATGAATAAAGCACTTAGGACGAATTAATTTAGAGAATGTGTGCAGAAAAAGATAGATTGTGGATTAGGA
Source organism: Cryptomeria japonica (assembly GCF_030272615.1). Classification (NCBI taxonomy): domain Eukaryota; kingdom Viridiplantae; phylum Streptophyta; class Pinopsida; order Cupressales; family Cupressaceae; genus Cryptomeria; species Cryptomeria japonica. Next base: position 401,879,375 of record NC_081411.1, read on the forward strand.
TGCTTCAAAGCAGATACTTGGGCAATGTTTTGGTGGAAGCTTTTCTTCCTTCACAGCTAGTTCCAGGGGGTTTAAAGGTGTGCAACTTCTAGAAAAGTTTCAGAAATTACATTTGCTTTGCAGCCCAGTTTCTAACAATCAGTTTGTGTGTCAATAAAAGATGATTATGGTCTGGAAAATGAAGTGTTTCCTCAAAGCTCATGCATGCTCACAATCAATCCAGGAGGCATCTTTTTTTCGCAAACAACTGTGTTTCTGTTGATGTTGCAGCATAATCATGAGCAAATACGAGTAGAGGGCAAATACGAGTAGAGGGTTGCGCCAATCATTTGCTGTTGCACCAGGCCAGTCAAAAAATGAAGAGAAAATAAAAATAGAAACACTGTCTTTCCTGCCAGTTAGTTCTGGACACGCCCCAGTTCATGCATGATGGATCTGACTCCTTATGCCCACACCCTATGAGTTTCCACAGGTGAATCAACCTGGACTCTGAATTGATAACACAGACTTAAAAATGATCAAGACTAATGCTGCAGCTCAAAATGCAGGCTGCATTATTTACAGCTTTGAATGTTAATTCAGAAAATTTGAAGAGATGGAATGTATTTTAAGAGCAGCAAACGGCAAGAATATCTTCAGTTAAAAAATAATAAGCATTCGGCAAATTCTAAGAAAATCAATCACAGCCTCAATGTCAACACTTCCACCAACAACATCCTAGAAAAAATTCAAATTAACAATCTGATGGGTCCAGATCCACAGCCATGTGCTCTTTGGCTGCCACTTGGACCCCTGGCTCAAAAAAGGATCACCCCTTAGCCCAAGAAACTCCATCCTTGGAAACTGCAAGCAGGATTAACTTGATATCTTCAAGCATCTGTGCTCTTTGCCTGCCACTTGGACCCCTGGCTCAAGAAAGTATCGCCTCTTAGCCCCAAAAACTCCATCCTTGTAAGCTGCAAGCAGGATTACCAAACTTGATATCTCCAGCGTTTGCACGAAATGACACACTGGCCATCCATGTACAGAGCCGAATCCTGCAAGTGGCCAGTTCAGTGTGCTTCCTCAATAGCGAAAGAAACTCCCTTCACAAATCTGCCAACTCCACCTGTATGCAGTGGAGCTCATCATTCAATTTGATCATCCACTTCTTCTGAATTCTCACAGTGGAGAACATTATTCTCACCAGGCAGAATGCAACTGATTTGCCATTCCTTAGTCTCTGAATCTAGAGTCCTGATACCCCAATTTGTTGATAAAATCTTCCACGACAGAGCCTTGAACGCAGAGGGCTCCTGTACTGTTCAGCCATCAACCACCAAGATTTCCTCAATGAATTTTAATGCGGCAACATCAAGAATTATAAAGGTTCTATGCGGATGGTGATCTAAAACAACTTCACCACTGGGTGAATCCCTAGATGGGTGAACATGCTGCATCCAGATTGTGCTCTCAACTGCCTCATAAAAACTGCCTGCTCCATCCACACTGGGCAAGTAACAAGGAAACTGCTTCAAGCAGCAATTCTCACAATTCAAAGAGTGCTAAGAGAAAAAGTATAAACATGTCATTAAGAGCAATAATTAAAGCATGTGGGAGTCTCCCATTCATAAGCCTGCTAATGCTTTCAAATCAACTATATCCACATAATTCAAAGTGAGAGGGATGCAGAAACTGGAAGCAATCATTTTTTGTGGAATGAGGAATGCTTGCAAGAAGTAGAATTGAGAGGTTCTTCCAATCCTCCAAGAGATTACTGAATTTAAATGAAAGGGGAAACTAATTGATGTCAAGGACAGTGTTGAGCCTTCAAAATTTCAAAGAGTTTGACAAGACCACCAATAACAACAACCTGGGAATCCCCTTGAGCAATCAGCTCTTTACAATCTAAAGAAAAGGCCATCTTGAGGACCTCCGGCACCACCAGCACTTTTTCATTGTTATTTATTTTAGCTCCTAGAAAGAAGGAATCAAGACGTAAAAAGAGGTCTAAAGGAGAGCACACCTCAGGCCTTGCTCCACTTGAGTCCAGGTTTCCTCTAGAAGCACCATTGAAATTCAATTTTAAAAAGCCTTCAAGAGGCAGGTTGCATGAATCAATGAATCATTCAGAGCATTTACAGATTACCCCATTAACAGAGGATTATGTAGGTCATAGTTACTAATATATATGGAAAGTATATCCTACTTATTGGAGGCAAAAAGTAGGGTAGTATACTATTTTATTATTTTTATATCACTTTTAACACTTTTAATTTTAAAATTCTACTCTCTCCATCTTGCCAATATTACAAAACTATTTTAAATTATTACTAATTTTTAAACATATTTTACAGACAAATATGGGATTTGCACAATCGTTGAGAATGTGAAACCGTATGTGGTTATTTTCGTTGACGTTTTGAATCATATTCCCTATTCTATCATCAAAATAAGCAAATCATTTTTACTAGTTTACTTAGAACCGAGATATATGTTTTGTGAGGGCCCATTTGCGATCCTCTTCTGACAAACTTAATACTTTTCTTAAAAAGTCCAAATGAAGAATGTAAGTTCCATTTAAAAAGGGTGAAATTAAGTCAAACAAAAAAAAGGCCCAGAATAAACAGTGTAAAGCTAGACCACTGGTTCCAATTTGCCCAAATGCTTGGGGGAGACTGCAGTTAAAGTCCGGATCGCACCAGGGAAATTAAGTGCATTGATCACAAAAATAAATTCATCACTAAATCGGAATTCAAATACACGGATTTTAAAAGTGATAATAACAAATTGACCCCTAACCCTAAAAACGACAGTTTTTTTTCCCTTTTTCGAAGATGCAAAATACGCTTTTTTAAAAAACTGGCTAGCGTTTGACCCGAACAAAGATATGCCAGTTGGTCTAGGAGCAGGGCGCTGCAGTTAATCGCAGTTTTTGCAAAAGCCAGGATTTGACCGGACCAAAGAGGCGCCAGCTGATCCAGAGGCAGGAAGATCGAGTTAATATCGTTTTATTCCCGTTAAATGCTTCTATGAATTTTCTCAGATATTCTCATTGAAGAATGAAATTGCCAAAAGAAATTATAAATAAAAGTGTCTCAAGTGGGACTGTCAATTTTAATTTATCCAGATGTTACCGAGAGACCACAGTTAAGATTGGGCTCTACTCCAGAGCCCAGGCGGATCGCCACTAGGGAAATCGTGCGCCTTGAAAAAATTCAGGTCTCTAGTAAATAGTGTTTTTGGGGTCAGGGTTTATACAAAAATGGATCATTCATTCATTCATTAAAAAATATTCTTTTCCTTAAAAATAAAGCAATTAACCAGAAATAAATAGCCCTCACCTGTGAGGATTCCCTCTGCCCAGAATCCTCTTATCGGGAACTTTGACGGCCTTTTCGACCAAATCTTCTGTAGGAACAATTGGCAGAGTGGGCATAAGCGAGGCTAAAAAAGTAAGGAAAGTGGCGACAGGCCAGGATGGCCTCACATTGTCGGAGATTTTACACATGGGCGCCACCAAAATCGCGCCGCTCCAGTTTGCCTGGGGCTGGGCCAAATGAATGAGAAGGCAAATGGCAGCGCCCATGGATTCGCCAAACAGGAATTTCGGAACGTTCGTGTCTCTGTAAATGGAATCAAAATACGCAATGCAGTCGTTGACCACGTGATCAACATTGGGGACAAAACCTTTGAGGCCATCGGATTGACCGTGACCAGGGAGATCGATGGCTGCGGCTGCACAGCCCATTTGCGCGAAGAAAATGGCGTTGTTCTGGAATGTCCAGCTGATGTCGTTTCCGTAGCCGTGGATCATGCATATTATGGCGCTGGGAGAGCCCTTTAGCGGAGCCCATGTTCGTGCGAAAAGTGAAATACCTCGCGGAGATTCGAACCTGAATTTAGTACCAGTTATGCCTTGCCTGGCGTAGTATTCCTCTTCTGTAATGTCTCCCCAGGGGGTTTTTGGAGACGCCATTTTTATCTTTCCCTCTACAGTATATACCACCTTTCCACAGGCACATTGTTTATTTTCAGCCTGTCGATAATTATTCTTGTCGGCGTCCCCCCCATTGTTGACTTTGCGGACGAAGCAACTGCGTATTCAAGTGCTGGAAGTCGGAAGTTAGCCGTAACTTGTTTATATGTCAAACGGCTAACTGAATTCTAACTGCCCCTACACGGTTAAACTATTGTCTACAGGATAGGAGTTTAAGAATTATAAAAAAACTGTATTTTGATTTTTAATTTAATTAATAAAGATTAAAAAATAGTGTCAAAGATGCATCTTGATTTTGGGTAGATATTGTTTCATAAAGGGCAATGGAATTTGAGAATGTTGGAAGAGTTCGTTGTAAAAAAATTTAAATAATTTTAGAAGGGAATAAGAGGGTCATGTTCTAGCAAGTATGTGTTGTGTGTTTTTAATTGAGTTGTTTAGATGAATGAATGAAATTAATGACATTCAAGAGATCAAAGAGTCTAAGAGATCAAGAATTGAGGCTTCAAATTATCATTAGACTTCTTTCAATAGAATGTAGAAATGTAAAAAAGAGGCATTCAAAGAAGTAGAAGTGGAGTATTATATTCGTAGGAAAGTGTGAGTGGAACACCAATGCATTAGAAGCAAGAATTGGTAACATATGCTACAATAAGATTTTACAAGTTGTGACAACACAATGACATTTGAGCAATAGAAAAAATTTGTAAGGGAAGCTATAGCATAGAGAAGCTTTTCAAATGATGGTGGGGATTTTTTGGTCGTCTCACTTTGGTTGCAATGTGCAACACATAGAGGAGGGTAGATGGATGCAATGACACATATTGAAGGAATAGTCGTTATTATTGAATATAGAAAAGATAAGCATATGTAGATATCCTTATGACTATGCATTGCAATGTAAAAGGTTTTTTATGGTTAGATGTTTATTGATTTTGAATTATGTTGATGTTAATTATTCTTGGAAAGCAAGAACATTCCACTTAAAGGTTACCTACTCCAATGGTAAAATATTCAATAGTGATTTTATGCTCCACACATATGAAATAAGATAAGTTGCTATATTATTTTGATTAACCAAAAATTATTTTTTGCTATTTAGAAATAAGGAAATCAAAAGATGCAAAGTTGAACATTTTATGGTATTATTGTTCCATACATATGGTCAAGACTAAAGATGGAAAGAAAGTATCAACCTAACAATCCCTATAAGCAAAAACACCATGCTTGCAGACATACTCAAGCCTCCTTGTATACAAAATGAGATCCATAATAAGAGTTTTAAGAGTTCTGTGTAATGTTATCATGATAAAAATTGTAGAATCGAGCTAAAGACAAATCTGTGAGAGATCTCCTTCCAACATGTAAGAAATTCAACCCTTATAGTTTCATGACTTGGATATAGTTTAGTGAATCCAAGTAATTGAATCAAACAATTCATTTGTTAGCAACATAGTATTATAAAGAATCACATATTTGAATAGGCTATTTAGATTGAAAAATGTTAATAATCTAAGCATTATGAGAAATTTAAGTGGAAACATAAAAATAATTCAAATGTGTGAACTTGATAACAAGTTTCAAAAAAAAAATTTCTTTGTTTAAATCATATAATTTAACTAGAGCACAGTACAAGGATTGTATAACGTAGATATATATAGAAATTGACACTTTAGTCTAATGACTCATACTTAATTGTACTTATAAGAATAAATGTAAAACATTTAAAGAAGATTACAGGGTGTGGCAACCACCTCTTTGTTGGTTTGGATCTTGGTACTTGAAAATTATCCTTATTAGTATAATACTATTTATTTTACAAATAAAAAAATTGTTGAAGGTAGTGCAAAGAAAGTCCCTTAATATGTATTCTCCTTATTATACTTGTGTAACTACAAGAAAAATATTGTCTAGTATTTTTTTGACAATGCCTATTATGTTTTTGGAAGTCTTTAGCATGCAATTAAGATGATATAAGTGCTTGTACAAATTTACCTACATCTACTATAATGAATTGTATTTGATTCTAATGTATTAAATCATTTCACTGCAAGGTACCATTTGTTATAGATGGACTCAAATATAGTACTTGTTACAATTCTATTAGGCTCTTCCTAACCTATTGAAAGGAGTAGAGTGTATATATTATTTTTCTTGTGTTTGCTAGTTTTTATCTATGCATAAAAATAATAGAAATGGTTGGTTATCTTGTTCATAATAATAAGTAATATGTTTGATTCTTGTAGTAGTATTTTTGTTGTTATTTTGGTGATTGAACTATGTGGAATATATAGTCATAACCTTTATGTAGGCATACTATCGAGTATTATTTTATTAGATTTTTCTTCAACATGTTGGGATAAGGTGCCTCAACCTTGCAATCCGAATGTTCATGTCTTTATCTTTTGTATGTATTACTTATTGGAATAATTAGGACATTATCTAATTTTTTAATTAATTAGGTCCTTTAATTACTTTATTCACTTAAGCTAAACTTAGATTCTTTTTCTTTTTATTTAATTAGACTAATAATAGCTTATGTTGTCTCATTCATTATGATTGTGACAGTTGACATTTGCTAATTTAATCTTCCTCTAGGATTTGCATCTAGGGATTTATCATTATGCTTTTATAAGAATTCATTGTATTCATTGTAATTTATCTAATTTCATTACAAGTTAAGCTACATATTAGATTTCTCTTTAGTTCAATTCTCTCTCAAGGTTGCATAGCATTAATCATGATTTTTTCTCTTTAGAAGTGATAGGTGTTTTGCTTGTAGGTGATTCATGGGCTTGTAAGGTTGAATCATCAACTTCAACATTACTATTTTTTTTTTTTTTTGCATTTTATCTCTATTTGTAAAAGTTGGTGTCCCATTTTGGAGTGACATAGGTTTTGTCTTTTCATGAATTTTGTCCTCACACGAGGATGTAGACATCCCACTTTTTCTTGACTTTTTTAGACATGAATCAACATCTTGAGAGGTGTGTAAGAGTATCTTGACTAGTCTTGAACATGAAGGTTACATATGATAAAATATTATGACATGTAAGAGCAAATAAGAGGGAAATTTCTTTGGAATCTTGACTAACCTTATGACAATTCTAGAAACCTTTCATGAAGCATTTAATGCATATGAGAATGAGGAAAAATGGACAAACAAGTTTCGGTAGTCAATTTGTCTTTGCTATAGCAATATAACAACATATAAGAAATATGCTAATAATAACTAAGGCATCTTGGACCAAGGGAGGTATTGGGATTTGAGTACAACCAATTTGGCTAACATACCTCATTTAGACTTGTAAATGGCCCTTCCAAAGCCATCTCATGATTTTATCTTGTAATTATTTTATAAATTAAAGCATGGATTAGGAGGGATAGTTATAATAATTTAGAGGGAGATGTTGTATTGATATCACTGTTTTGAAGGATTAATACAATATTGGATCTGATTGGGTGCAAACTTTTTACCCATAAGGGTTTCTCCACAAATAACTTGTGTTAAGGTTTGCACCTATTTTGTGGTTATTTCTATGTATGTTTATGATCTATCATTGTTATTGAATTGGTTACATCCAAATTCTAGTATTTCAAAGGAGGCAACATGGTTGAAACTGATGGATAAATGGTTTAAAATTAATTTTGATGGAGTATCTAAGGGCAATTCAGGCCCCTTGGAGGTGTGATTTGTGGTCAGGGATTTCCAAGGGAATATCATTTCTTTGAGAGAAAAGCATATAGATGATGGGATGAACAATGTTATTAAAGCTAAGACTACTCTTCTAGCTGTTAAATTTGGAAGACGTTTGGGCCTCCCAAAGATTCACTTGGAGGGTGATTCTTTTATCATTGTTAATGCAATCAAATTGGGTGAGGTGCATGCCCAGCATTTAGCAAAGTTCATTTGTGCCATTAAATAAGAATTGACAACCTTTGATTGTTACCAAATTTGGCACGTATGGTGTGCGGGTAATGAGGTGGCAGACACTGTTTCGAAGTGGGGCGTTAACCTTCAATGATGAAGGTGAGATGCAAATTGAATATTTTTGCAATCTTCATGCAATCTCTAACATTCTCGGTATGCTATCACACGAAGGAAGCATTTATGAGGAATTTTGGGAGGATGATCGATGGGACAAAGGTTCTGGGTGGCTTTAAAGGTGGTGGAAGGTGGTTATTTTTTGTAGAAAGAAGTGATGGGTGTTTTGTTGGCATAGGGAGATGGAGGCGACATTTACTTTGTTCATGACAAGGCAGTAGACGAAGTTTTTGGGGCTTGCCTTTTCCAAGAGGTTCAAATGACTCTTCAAGTTTAGAGACGTGGTGTTTCTACAAATAATGGAAACCTTGTTGGGTGATGAGTTTTTGCACACCAAGCATCGTTACTGAACCAACATGGGCATTGTCTCCATGGTGGGTACATGGGGATTAGAATTGGGAGAGAGGATGTAAACCATTAAATGGGTCATGAAGGCAAGCTTTGATGAGGATTGGATTAATTCTTTAATGTAATGGGCTATCTCTGGTGCAGGTTTTGATGTCAAAGAAGGAATTGACCATATGGACATTGATGAAGTGTATGAACTAATTCCTTTCATATGTTGGTCGATGGGGTGTAACAGAGAGGAAAGAAGGGTAAAATATTTAATCAAGTAGGATGCCCTGAAGAGCTCTCTTCAGCAGAAAGAGGCAAAGTTGAATTCTAGTATTGCGGTCATGGAGAAGAAGAAGTGAATGACAAGGAAGAAGGAGGTGGTAGAGTCTAAAAAGATGAGAATAGAAGTGGACAGAGTTTAATAAGTTGAAATCTGAGGTGGTTGGGAGCCTGTTTCATCGTCCCTAGTGATTTGGAAATCTTTTTTTTGTAAATTTTGTTAAAATGTATGTATTTTTAGGTGTGGGGTGGCTTGGGTAGTAGTTTAAATGGGGTTTGGTTTTTTGTATACCCTTGGAATAGTGGTATCAGACTATTCGGTAGGATATGATTGGGAGTAATCTGGTTTACTGCCTTAAGAGTTAGTTTTGGATTTAATAGCATGAATATTACAAAACTATAAAGGGTGGCTTGGGAAAATTTTGGGTTGATAGTTTTTAATTTGGAATATCGATGTATATGATGTTTTTAAACTTAATAAAATTATCTATTATCGACCAAAAACATATATATATATATATATATATATATATATATATATATATATATATATATATATATATATATATATCTTGTTTCTATCTTTTGTATCAAAGCCAAGTTCACTTGACTAGAGAGAGGTATTTATTTCTTAGAGTGTGTGGTTAAGTGTTTTGTTGGAATGGTAGTGTGTTGTGTTTTCTCACAGTTCTAGGATCAGGACACGATGGATATTGTAGACACCTAAAACTTGCACAGCTAATTAAATGAATTTTATTCATTTAATCATTTATTTGTCTATTAATTAGACTAAGGTTTAATTAATACCCATATTCTTCCAATCAACCTATTAATCAAATTAAAGATTTGATTAAAATCATTTTCTTCTAGCCTAACCTATTAATTAAACTAAGGTTTGATTAAGTACCCTTTAGCCATGTAATTGAATAAATCTTATTTATTTAATTAAAACCCGATTTATTCAATTAAAACCCTCCTCTTTCCCTTTTAATTCAATTTACATTTGATTAAAATCCCTTTGTATTTAAATAAATCATTATTTATTTGTGAATAGTCCCCCCACTTGCAAAATCCTACAAATGCAAGTTGCACCCCTATTGGCTAAAATAAATCTTTTTTTAATCTAAAAATTCCTATTTCCCTCCACTTGCATTCTCCTACATTTTCCATTAGCATGCTAATATTCTTCTAGAACCCCTATAATTCCTCATTAACTAGCCTAATTCCTCTAATCATGTCACATCCCTCAATTTGGGGGAGTCACTTCTCCAGATTTAGGGAAAGTCTTCAAAATGTGTTGAAGACTTTACCTTCTTCAACAAGTTAACTTGTTGAGTCTTCCAAACATGTAAGGCTCTTACAAAAGCCTTGAAGGTTATTTAACTATCAACAAGTAACCTCCAAAGTCTTCAAAGGCATTTAATGCCTCTTACAAGACATCACCCTAGCCCATGATGGTTGTCCCTTTGGCCATCCTTCAACTTTGCACAAGAGTTTACCTCTTGGACAATAGCATGCTCCCTTGGATAATGGAATTATCCAATGATTTCATCCCTTGAGGTTATCCCTAATGCTTACTTAGCATCTAATGATTTCTTAGGATCCTCTCAAGCCATCTCAAGGAGACATTTGTCAACTTGGGATTGGATTGAATCCCCCTCATGGATTGATAACTTTCAATCCTAGCACTTGTTAAGATTGCTCAATCTTAACCATCCATTTCTCTATTTTCTCTATAAATAGAGCTCATTTCTTCAATCTTGGGATCATTGGGAAAATGGTGTCTCAACCTTGCATTTATATGAGGTTACTATTTATAGTAAGTTTTCATTTGAGTATGAAATAGTGTGAAATTCTCCCTGAAGGTTCTGGTTGTCTAGATAAGAATTCTAATAAAGTTACGTTTCAAGATCACAACTAGTTTTGAAGGTATTAAATTTTTCATTTTAGAGGGGTCCAATGAAAGGTTTGATTTTAATTTTGAGGTTTAGAGGACCTAAAATGCCCTATAAAAGTGGGTGTAAATAGTGTATAAATTTACGAGCTAATAAAGCACTTCATAAGCTTTCTGGTGCTTCAAACGGTTTGTCAATAGGACACACGGTTCTCAAGTTATGGCCTCCGGAAGTTTGTGTTCCTGAAATAGGATATATAAAATACATCAGACACATAAATGAGTTGTAAAAGGGAGGGATACACATCATAGGGCATCTAGAAGGGAGATGAGGTCGGCTACACCTTATTGGGTGGTTTTAGCCCATGGTTTTGTAATATCGTTTGACGGTTTCTTATATTGTATCTCCTATGTATGAGGTACGTGAAATAGAGGTTATGTGTAAGAGTCTTATGGCTATTGAGTTACCTCTGAATCTCTGATTAGTGGTACTCATACGAAGAGATTGCTCTGCAAATATATTGTAATATGTTTTGATTGTTGAATAATATATTGGGCGGCCTTTGGAGTGTGGGGTTTTTCTCCTGAAAGGGTTTTCCCCAGGTAAATCATTGTGTTATATGGTTTGAATGTTATTATATCTATTTCTATTTTTTGTAGTTGTTGTAAAGATCTATAAAAGTTCTTGCATTACCACTCCTCTCAAGATTAGTGTATGAAGTTGTTCCGCTACTTAACTTCCTTACAAGTGGTATCAGAGCTTGATCACCTTTGGTTTCAGGTGTGGGTTGTTGGGTTTTTTGAACTAATCCAAATTTGAGTGGGAGATTTTTCAAAAGACACTTTTTGATCTTGTTGCAGGAATTTTCGAATGGCAAGTTCGTCAGGGAAAATAGAGGTGGAGAAATTTAATGGAATAAATTTTGAGATGTGGAAGTTGAAGATGGAAGATCTGCTAATAGATCGAGACTTGTGGGATGTTGTTGATGCGAATGTCCAAAAGCCCTCTGATCCTACTGCGGCGGCTCAGTATGATGTTATGGACCGAAAAGCCAAGGGTCTAATCAGACTATGCCTGAAAGACTATGTTTTGATCAATGTCCATGAAGAAAACATTGCAAAGAAACTATGGGATAAGCTTGGTGAAATGTATCAAGCGAAATCTTTATTAAATCAAATTTTCTTGAGGAATAAATTGTATTCCTTGAAGATGGAAGAGGGTGGACGAGTTGCAGACCACCTAGAAGAATTCAATATGTTGGTGGATCAATTAGTATATGTTGGTGTTAATATGAACGAAGAGGAGAAATGTTAGATCTTTCTTTGTTCTTTGCCTCATTCGTGGGATTCTCTTGTTATGGCTATCGATAGTACTTTTGTTGTTTTGAAGTATGAAGATTTGGTGGGTGTCTTACTTGGTGAAGAGATGTGAAGGAAGGTATCCCACAGTTTGAAGGAAGCCCTAATTGTTCATGGAAGACCTAAGGAGAAAGGAAAGAAGAATGAGAAGTGTGATAAGTCTAAATCGAAAGGGAGATCGAAATCTCCTGGAAAGTCCAAAGTCATTTTCTTGAATTGCGGTAAACCAAGTCACATCCATAAGGACTGCAAAGAAGAAAAGAAGAAGAAAAAGAAGAAGATCGATTCTGATTATGAGTCCGAGAAGGAAGATGGTGATGCATTCATTGCAGATTCGGTGGCTTATGCAGGTAACGATGCCTGGTTAATTGACTCAGGTGCATCCTTTCATATGACTACCAATAGAGATTAGTTTTCTGAATATGAGGAATTTAAAGGAGGTAAGGTGTACTTGGGTGATGATTCATATTTAGACATTGTTGGTGGAGGTAAAGTTAGAATTAGGTTTTCTGATGGTAGAATAAATAGGATTAATGGTGTGTTGCATATCCCTAGTTTAAAACGAAATCTATTATCTATGAGCAAACTGATAGATGTGGGTGTGCAGGTAGTCTTTTTTGAAGCAGTATGTAAGATGATTAAGGGTGCTATGGTAATTTCTAGAGGTGTTAGGTTCGACACTTTGTATAAGCTAGACGCATACACTGTTGAGTGTAATAGCACTTTTGTAAAAAGTAAATATGTGGAAGACTTGAGGGTTTCACCTTCAGCAGATGGAAATGCATTTTGGGTACCTAAGGGTGCTCTTTCTTTTGAAGCAAAGTTACCTATAGGAAGACTATGTTATGGCACCAGAGGCTTGGCCACACTAGAGAAAAGAGTCTAAGGACATTGAAAAATAAAAACCTTGTTGAAGGTTGAATGATTGTAATCCTGACTTTGATTTTTGTGAGCATTACATCTATGGATTCAAACAAAACAACGTTCAGTTTTACTCGAGTTCTCATAAAACTTGTGGTGTTTTATATCTTATTCATTCTAATGTGTTTGGTCATGTAGATGTTCCTTTGATTGGAAAATCCACATATTATATTTCATTTATTGATGATTTTAGTAGGAGGACATGGGTATATTTTCTAAAGAGTAAATCTGAAGTTTTCAGTTGATTTAAAGAATTTAAATCAATGGTTGAGTTATAGAATAGAAAGAAAATTAAATGTTTGAGGACTGATAATGGGGATGAATTTTGCTCTAATGATTTTGATAGATTCTGTAAAGACTGTGGTATTAACAGACGGAAGACAACTCCATATTCTCCATGACATAATGGATTTGCAGAAAGAATGAACAAGACACTAATGAAGAAGGCTAGGAGTATGTTGAGTGGTGCTGATTTAGAATAAAAATTTTGGGTTGAAGTTGTTGCCAATTCTTGCTACCTGATTAACAGGTCTCCTACATCAAATCTTGTTGATAAAATGCCTATGGAAGCATGGTCGGGTCACAAGCCTTCATTGAGACATCTTAGAGTTTTTGGTTGCAAGGCATATGCACATGTGCCAAAGGAGAAGCGGACAAAGTTGGAGAACAAGGTTGTCAAATGTATCTTCATCGGGCATAGTTATGGTGTGAAAAGATACAAGCTTTGGGACCCTGTTGTACAAAAGGTAATTCATAGTAGAAGTGTTATTTTTAGAGAAATGAAGTCTCCTTTTGTTACATTGCAGTCAGAACATACTAAAAAGGAAGATGTGATTCAATTCCCTTATACACCTGAAAGAGTTAAATCGAGACCCCTAGATAGGCAAGAAGTTGAGGAGAGCTCATCTAGCTCTGAATCTTCAGAAGAGGAGGAAGAACCTTCAACTCGACTTGTTTCAAGGTATATAAGACATAGATAACCACCTGAAAGGTATTCACATGATGATTGGAGATGTATTTTTTCTTTGAATACTAATGTGGATGAACCGAAATATGTAGAAGAGGCATTAGGTATGAATGATGCAGAATCTTGGAAGATTGCTATGGAAGAAGAAATGGCAGCTTTGAAAAAGAATGATACATGGGATCTTGTACCATTGCCTGAAGGACGGAAGCTTGTTGGTTGCAAATGGGTGTTAAAGAAAAAGATTGGTTTAGATGGAAGCATTGAGAAGTATAAAGCGAGGTTGGTTGCAAAAGGCTACTCTCAGGTTGAGGGCGTTGATTATGGTGAGATATTTTCTCTTGTTGCCAAAATAACATCCATTAGATTTTTGCTTTCTATTGTTGTTGCTTATGACATAGAAGTTGAGCAAATGGATGTGAAAATTGCTTTCCTTCATGGTGATTTGGAGGAGGATATTTATGTGACACAGCCAAAGCACTATTAGGTGAAAGGTAAAAGTAATTTGATCTGTAAATTAAAGAAATTCATGTATGGCCTCAAACAGAGTCCTAGGATGTGGTACCCGAAATTTGATACATAAGTTTTGAGTTTAGGATTTGAGCGTTCTAAATCAGATCACTTTGTTTATTATAAAACCGATGGTGATCATTTTATGTGCATTGCATTGTATGTTGATGATATGTTATTCATTGGTAAAGGGAAAGGTATGATTTCTGAACTTAAGTCTCAGCTCGCTGCCAAATTTGAAATGAAAGATCTTGGTGCAGCAAAACACATTCTTGTGATGTAAATTAAAAGAGATGGAGTGAACAGAAAGCTATGGGTAGGCCAGAGTAAGTATGTGAATTCAATGTTACAAAGGTTCAACATGCAGGATTGTGGACCATTGTGTGTTCATTTTACAATTGGAACGAAATTATTGGTTGCAAATTGTCCTACATCCCCATCGGAGATGGAAGACATGAACAGAGTGTCTTACCAAAGTGTAGTTGTAAGTTTGATGTATGTTATGGCCTGTACTAGACCAAACATTGCCCAAGTAGTCAGAGTTATGTCCAGATATATGTCTAATCTTGGTAGAGTTCATTAGGATGCAGTCAAAAGAGTCTTTAGATATTTGAAGGGTACCTCAGAGAATTCTTTGTGTTATCATGGTAATTTGGTTGGAGATGATATTTCCCTTGATATTCATGGTTATGTGGATTCAAATTGGGCAAGTGATATTGATAGCAGAAGATCCACCAGTGCTTATGTGTTTACTTTATTTGGTGGTGCAATTAGTTGAATGAGTAAGTGGTAGATTGTGGTTGCTTTGTCCACTATTGACGCAGAGTATATGGCAGCTACTCATGCTTGTAAAGATGCCATTCGGCTTAAGATATTGTGTTCAAACATTGAAATAAAACAAGGAACCATGACAGTTTATTGTGACAGTCAGAGTGTGATCTACCTAGCTAAGAACCCAACATTTCATGCCCAGACCAAGCACATTGATGTTCAATATCATTTTGTCAGAGATATGGTCAAAGATGGTAGGGTGAAGTTGGTCAAGGTAGAAACTTTGATGAATGTTGCAGATTCTTTAACTAAGGTTGTGAGCACAGAGAAGTTCAAATGGTGCTCAGAGTCTATGAGCCTCATGGCCCCTAACAATTGATTCATTGTGTTGATACTCCCTTTTCTCTTGCAAGGTGTTCAACAAGTGGGAGATTTGTTGGGAAAATGGTATCTCAACATTGTATTTACATGAGGTTAATATTTAAAGTAATTTTTCATTTGAGCATGAAAGGGTGCGAAATTCTCCCCGAAGCTTCTGGTTGTTTAGATAAGCATTCCGATAAAGTTATGTCGCAAGATCATAGCTAGTTTTGAAGATATTAAATTTTCCACTTTAGAGGGGTCTAATGAAAGGTTTAAATTTTATTTTGAGGACTTTAGAGGCCCCAAAACACCCTGAAAAGTGGGCGAAAATGGTGCAGTGGTTTACGAGGCAATAGAGCACTTTGCGAGCTTTCCAACTTCAAACGGTTTGTTAATAGGACACACGGTTCTCAAGTTATGACCTCCGAAAGTTTGTACTCCTGAAATAAGAAATATAAAATACACTGAACACATAAATGAGTTGTAAAAGGGAGGGACACACGTCATAGGGCATCTATCTACACCTTACTGGGTGGTTTTAGCCCATGGTTTTGTAATATCATTTGACAGTTTCTTGTATTGTATCTCCTATATATGAGGTGTGTGAGATAGAGGTTGTGTGAGAGTCTTATGGCTATTGAGTTACCTCTGAATCTCTGATTAGTGGTACTCATGTGAAGAGATTTGTCTGCAAGTATATTGTAATCTATTTTGATTATTGAATAATATATTGGGCGGCTTTGACAGTGTGGGATTTTTATCCCGAAAGGGTTTTCCCCACGTAAATCATTGTGTTATAGTTTGAATGTTATTATATCTATTTCTATTTTTTGTAACTGTTGTAAAGATCTATAAAAAAATTTGCATTACCCTCCTCTCAACATTAGTGTAGGAAGTTGTTCCGCTACTTAAATTCCTTACAAGGATCCACCATCTTATGTATCAAACTTATAGTCATTTTGCAGGTTATCGAGGAGCTCAATTTGTCATCTTCAAGAACTTAGATCATCTTAGTTGCATGCTAATTTATCTTTCATCATGTTGATAGTATCATGTTAATCCCCTTTTCATGTTAGCTTAATTCATAGTCATTGTATATCAATTTCACAAAAATCTCCATGTTAGTTTAATTAGCACACCTAAGCTTTCAATTTGGAATCAATCTTAATCTCATATCTTGCATTTCATCTTTTCATATCATCGGTTCATCTAGATAGGATCTTAGTTGCATTCATTTTGATCTTGGCATATCCTTCAATCTCGTTCTTTAGGTTGACATCTAAAACATCAAGTGCTCTTCCAAGTGAGAGCCACCCTGAATCTTGAAGATCCTTGGAGATAGAGGAACATGAGACATGATTGGGGTTCTTGATTTTGAAGCTAACTTAGTTTAGTTTCTATTTGATTTCTAACTCTAAAATAATATTTCATGTGTGTGTTTGATGTTGTTTGATTCTCTCTTGTAGATTCCACACCATCTAAGCACACATTTTTGGCGCCCACTGTGGGGATCAACCCCTAAATTTTTCAAAATGTTAACCTTTTTGTGCAGGTTCAGCCTAGAATTTGACACTCTTTTAGCGCATACATTGACTATTGCAGCGCATGTGTGGTACGAAGTAGCACATATGTGCTTTGTTCTAGTGCTTACGCACTGTTCCAACACATATGGGCTATGTTATAGCACATATAAACAATATTTTAGCGCATTTGTTTCCTATGGCTTCCTATCTGATAAACTTATTTTAGCGCTTACATAGTCTTTTTTAGTGCATACGAAGTACGATGTAGTGCATTTGTCCTCTCTTATAGTGCATATGTGAAATCATTTAGCGCATATGGTCTTTGTTATAGCACATTTGTAACAGAGGCCAAAATTGTAACCCAAATTTGGAATTTAGGCTTGTGTAAGCCCACAAGGAGATTCTATGCTTTGCTAACTTCTTTTTTTGTAGGTTTCTAACAATTTCTTGCAGATTGGAGGAGTTAAGTTAGGAATTTTTTTATTTTTTTTGCTAGCTTTTTCAAAGTTGGTTAAAAAGAATTCACATTTCCTTTGGTAAAAAGAACTTCATATTTTCAATTTGGTGCTTTAAAAGGAATCACATTTGTTTCTAGGTTCTAAAAAGAACATCACTTGCAAAGGTAAAAAGAATCACAAATCAAACTTTGTTTTCTTGCAAGTTAGGAGCAAAAACACTTCAAATTTGGGCTTAAAAAGAAAAACTTTCATTTCTTGCAAAGGTAAAATTCACAATCAATCTTTATTTGCAAGTTAAAAATAACAATCAACTTGTCCCTTTTTGCAAAATCGATTTACTTTATAGCAACGTGCTTTCATTTTGACCAGGATTTCACTTTCCTAGTTAGAAAACAATTGTTATGCGAGACTAAAATAAACACCATGTTTGATTGGAGCAACATCTCTAGTTAGGACTTAGATAATCATTGCTTTGAAAGGTAAAAAGAACATTGTATGCTTTGTATTGAGTGGTAGGTATATGCTCTCTCCTTAATTGGGTGACCAAAAAGCCAAACCCACTCTTTTCATGCTTTATTTACTTTCAAGCATTTAAAACCTTTAGAGGGTCTGCCTTCCCAAATGCCTTAAGGGGGCTAGTGAGAAGGGAATGACCCAAGTGGGAAACGACTAAAGCCAAGTTTACCAACCCACTATAATCAAATGTGGAGGCTGATGAAAATCCCCTCCAACTATAGTGTGTATTTGATAGCCTTCCCATAGTATCTTTGTGATGTGAAAAGCCTTTATTCTAAAGGTTGGTAAGCCTCTTAATTGACTTTATCATTTGTCGCGCCGAACACAACCTTTACTACGAACCATAGAAGTAGAAACCTTGAGCCGAGTTAGTTGTCATACATTGGCAATACCATAGTGCAAGGGTGGGGAAAAATCCAACCCCAAGATCACTCACCATACATCTCACAAGATAACTACTCAATTGAGGAGCAATCCTCTTTGGGTTAATTTATGGAAAAAGGCAAAAAAATGGGCACCCTCTAGGGGGTGACACAGTTGTTTGAGTTGAAGGAGTATTGAATTGTGGGCTATGGTATTGTAAATGACCCTTGAATAAAGAGTCTACTTGGTGTGTCTTATTTCTATCCAAACCAGTGAAAACATCAGGGATTTGAACAGATCCTCAAAAGAACATATACTAAATGTTTAGCAATAGGATGACCATTTTCTTCATGTGTGATATGTATTCTTATCACAAATGTTAAAACATCTTGAAAAAATATCAATCAACCAACTCAAAAATCAATTCAAACAAAGAGAAATCATAAGTGGAGGAGATTTCCAAAATCCAACAAAGCACCTTTTGAGGTAATTATCAACTTTTCAACTATCTTTAGGAAAGATTTTCATCCAATAAAATTAGAGTATCAAACCAAGTGATCACTAGTTATCATCCAAACTATCTCAACAACAATACCTAGCTAGGTATTCAAGTTTGTCAAATTTGGTTTCCACATTGAGAAGCTTGATCCATATCATTTGGCGTACTTTGTCATAGGGACCTATCAAACAAACCATCTATTAAGACTAGTAAGATTGGGTCTCGAAACGAAGTATCCTTATCAACCAACAACATCAACATTTTGATCATTTGTATGACCACTCCCCGTATTTTGAGAAGAAGAAGTCTTCATCAAAAGACTAAGTTGAAGAAGAGACAACCTAGTCATAGGGAACTTATTAAGAGGAGAAATTTTCTCTACATTAACCGTAAACTCTTTGTATCACATTGTATCTTCTTATGTCACATGTGATTATATCTTCAAGGAAAAACCAATGAGTTTGATGAAGAACCTTTGAGAAGTAGGGCTTATACTCAGAAGTCAACATTCAATCAACATCTTAACAAAGGGGGGAAAATCAATCCTGCCTTCTTTCCAAACATTTGTATCACTTACAACGAAGCTCGACCAGAACCACCAACTCTAATAAGAGAGGAATAAATATCAACCCCACTTAGAGAAGAAGAACTCACTTATTGAGAAGCATATCAATGCCCGTTTTCACTCGATCTCAGAAAAACAAAGAGTGGGACCCACAACTAGAATCAAGCATGAGTCGTAGGGAGTCCAATCTTTTTTATGAATACATGCATATGGGGGAAGAGGAGATCACCGAGGATCTCATCCAACAATTCCAACAAAGTGCCACCTTCCAAAATCTCATGGAAAGGCTTATAGAATCAAACAAACAAAAATACCTCCTCATGCTAAATAATAAAGGAGTCGAGCTTCCCAAAGATTTTGACATGGATAATTCAAGGAATACCAATGAAAGAATCCCAAGAACAAGGGAAAAGACCTACACATTCAATACTCAAAATCAAGAGAACTTGGGAGGAGACAACACCCATGACCAAGATAACACCCACAACCAAGACGATACCCATAATCATGACAACATTAGTGAACAAGGGGATGCCAATCATCAAAGGTTCAATGAAGAAAATGTTCCCTTAGCCAACATCACACAACTCCAAGCACTCCAATGATAGATGCAAGATATGCAACAAGGGTCCACGACAAGGTACTCTTTGGAGGACATTTGTTCTTATCCTTTTGATAGAATATTAAACATGGTGCCCTTTCCATCGAACTCGGATATACCAAAGTATGATAAATAATGGTAAGAGTGATCCTCGAGATCACGTTAGGGAATTTTGCACTATGAGCTTAGAGTTTGCCCATAATGACACTTACATGATGAGGGTATTCCCAAGAAGTTTGGGAGGACAAACAATGGAGTGGCTTTCAAAACTCACACCTCCTATCAGGTCATTTTATGAGTTAGTGAACAAATTCATTTCGCAATACTCTTATCCAATATGAGGTCACCATGTTGGACATATGCAATACAAAATGAAAGAATAATGAAACTTTCATGGTGTTATTACAAAGATGGAGGTGTGTGGTCTCAAGGTACCCATGTGATGTGCCTGAAAAGGAAAAAATGGAAATTTTTCTAGACAAATTGAATGACGAAATGAGTTATCAACTCAAAATACAATGTCTACCTAGTTTCCAAAAGTTAATTGCGAATGGTATTCAAGTAGAAGAAGCCTCACTCAAAAAGGGAACCTTGGAATTCTCTAGGGAAGGTGCTAGTTCATCAAACAACAACACCTATAACAATCAATAAAACAACAACTCAAACAAGTCCAAGTTTTGGACTAGGAACAAGAATGTTGTTAATGATGGGGTGGTTGATGCCAACAAAATAAAATCCAAGCAACCAGTGCTAAATTTATTGGGTGGTACACCAGCCAACAACAATCAAATAAATATCAATCAAGGCACTAACAACTATCAACGCACTACCTATCAAGGAAACAACAAAAATCAAGGGATCAATAATCAAGGGAGTAACACCAACACTCCACCTCCCTAATATCGAAGAACGTTTACACCATTGGGACAAACCCTAGAATCCGCATTTCAAGAGCTCTTGGCAAAACTCATCACATTGCCAAACAAAGGCAATTTTGAACCCCAAGTCAAACCACCATGGTGGAATGACTCACAATATTGCGAATATCATCGAAACAAGGGGTATCGCACAAATGATTTCCTAAGATTGAAGAACCTAGTTCAAGACATGATAGACAAGGGTGATATCACGGTTGATGGTCATAAGACAAATAGTGATCATGAGGCATTCAAAGGTCCCCTTCCTAATTATGACAAGGGAGGAGCAACAACATCCAACAACAACAAAGGATCTCTCATAAACCACATCTATGACAATGTCATTAATCACATATCGACATATGACAACCAAGTGAATGTCATAAAAATCAAGGATAAACAAGAACACGTCCTGGTGAATGTGACAACAAGGGCACAAAACATGTCTTGAAGGGGAGCACATCTAAAGCAACAACCCTTCCTAAGACTCAATACAACTTGGTAGACCAATTACAAAAGACACATGCCCAAATATCGATATTAGAGTTGCTCAAAATCTCACCAACACATAAGGACATTTTGGAACAAGCTCTTACAAATACTACAGTTCCAAACAACCTGGACATCAATTGATTCCAAGCCATGGTGGCACATATGATGGTGCCTCATAACCTATCTTTTTTAGAGCATGATGATGTCTCTTTGAGTCATCCATAAAATATCCTACTCCATATCGAAGTTCTCGTCCACAAACACCGAGTAAAACATGTGCTAATAGATGGAGGAGCTAGCCTAAATATATGTAACTTAAAACTTATCTGTGCACTGGACTTCTTAGAGAAAGATATTGATCCCAAACAGAAAATCACTATCAAGGCGTATGATGATGAAGAGAGGTCGGCAGAAGGAATAGTGGTGCTACCCATTCAGGTTGGACCTGTGCAGAGGGACACAATTTTCCAAATCTTAGACATAGACTTGACATATAACATACTCTTGGGTCATCCTTGGATCTATGAAATACAAGCAGTACCTTCTCCATATCATCAATGTCTCAAGTTCTCTTACAATAGACAAGGGATCTCAATATCAGCGAACACCAACCCCTTTCAGTATTCTAACACTATGAGGGCAGCTCAAAATTTTTTAGTACCACATAACAGGGAGGCCCAAGCTTCCTCATCATCCAATAATTAGGAAAAACTCGAGTCTTTGTCCATAAACTTTGAAAAGAAGATGAAGATAAAAGACCAAGGCATGGGGGAATACTCTTTTGAATCCCTATGTCTATCAAAGTTGCTGACTTCACCAAGGTCTCACAGACAACCTTCAACATCAAGGCACAAAGCAGCACAACCCATCAAAAACTTTGATGGAAAATTTATCCAAGCAGGCACACTCACAGAAGAATCAGAAGACAAGGATATCCTCAACTGACTATACAAAGATGAGGAAGAAACAATAGCAATCGATATAGAAGTTGTCATCCCCACACAACAATATGGTAATGGATTCGGAATCATGCAACGTATGGGATACAAAGGAAAGTGACCTATTGGAAAGCATCAGGAAGGCATCACAGAAACAATTCATCCCCATTCACAACTTGCCAAAGATAAATCTGGACTTGGGTATGGCTACCATATTCAACCTATTCAAAAATGAGATCATCATCAAAATCCTCGATGGAGAAGAAATTTAACACATAACAAGGAATCATGGCAAGAAGTGATACACTAAGCAGCTAAAAAGAAAAGCAAAGAACTAAAGGATGAAGAATATGAGAAACAACAAGAGGAACTCATTATTCAAACAGAGGAAGCTTCCTATAAATAGATACATCACGTGAAAGCAATAACAGGACCTGATCAAGCCAATACATAATCACTAACAAAAAGAATAGTTAGAAAACAAAGAGAAAATGAATATGAACCACAGCAAGAATAACTTGTCATTCAAAGGGAGGAGACTATTTATGAACAAATCTAAAGAGTACAAGCAAGAATAGAACCTAAATCAACACAAGTGACAAAACTTGTATCAATTATCAGTAAACTCTTCTTGCCATACAATATTCTTGTCAGATACAGTGGTGTAGCCTTAGAAAGTTATTATGAGACAAACTCAAATGAATATGAATAGGATACTTTATTTGATGTCACTGAAGACAATGAGGTGGATACAATCCACACATATACACCCATACCCTATGATGGACAAGGTTCGAGGTTTAGATCATTTGAATTTGGACCACTGCATATCTATGAGGCTAGTGAGAATGAGTAGCGTCAATACAAAATAGGAAACATTGAAGAGAGTATATTGAAGACCATGATACTATCATAGACTTTGATACATCCAATGACAACTATGACAACATCTCCATCATGACTCTTACAATGGCATACCTTTACCCACCAAACGATCCCCTACCTCTCATACATCCTGAGCTTATAGACTGGGAACAACCTAAACACGTTGATATACCAACCTTTAAAAATGATGACGCCATTGTCCAATACTTATGCTCAGTCAACCCAGAAACATGCTCCACCAGTGAACCCCATGATGATTTTTGCAATTAGGGGAGTGCCAAGTCTCTTAGTCACAAAGTAAACAAAATAAAAAATCGATCTAATGGTGAAAACAATTTAATGGCAGTATTAGATCATAAAAAGTAAAAACAAAGGACGTAAATCTGATGGTGAAAACCTCTTTGAGGCGCCTAAGGATTAGAGACTTGACACTCTTCCTGGACATTTTCAAGAAAGATCACAAAATTTGATTGATCCAACTCAATCAATCAATATCGACACTGAAGTAGCAACAAGAACCATACATTTGGCAGAATCATTAACTAAACAAGAAAAACTTGACTTCATCAAATTCTTCGAGGAAAAGAAAATTAACTTTGCTTGGTCTTATGCAGATATGTCGGGAGTTGATCTGGACCTCATTATGCATCACTTATCAATTTCTCCAGAAGCTAAGCTTGTTAAACAAAAACTCATAAAGATGAATCCACATGTGGTATTGCTAGTCAAAGTTGAACTAAAGAAACTACTAGATATCAGTTTTATCCAACCTATAGACTATGCAAAATGGATTTCCAACATTGTACCGATCTCCAAGCTAGACAAACACATCTAGCTCTGCACTGACTTTAGGGACCTCAACAAGGCTTGTCTGAAAGATGACTTTCCTCTACCAAGCATCGATACAATTGTGGATCTCACGGTAGGGCACGCAATGCTATCACTCATGGATGGTTTTTAAGGTTACAACCAAATAAAGATAGCTCCAGAAGATCAAGATAAAATGGCATTCACATGTCCATGTGGTACATATTGTTGGAATGTCATGTCTTTTGGTTTGATAAATGTTGGTGCGACCTATCAAAGAGCAATGACAATAATCTTCCATGACATGATGCATAATTTTATGGAAGATTATGTAGATGACTTGCTGGCCAAATCATTCACAAGATAGGGACACCTAGACATTCTTGATAAAAATATTTCAAAGACTAGAGCAATTCAATGTCAATTTAGACCCTAAAAAGTGTGTTTCGGGGTCACATCCGGAAAACTCGTAGGATACATTCTATCAGAAAAGGACACTGAGGTGGACCCCACAAAGGTTCAGGCAATCATGGAAATGCCACCTCCAAGGAACATTAGTCAGCTACAATCTCTTCAAGGCAGGCTACAATCTATCAGAAGATTCATTGCTCAACTGACGGACAAATGTCTCCCATTCAACCATCTACTTCATAAAAATGTACCTTTCAAATGGGAGGACAAGTGTGCAAAATCATTCCATCAACTGAAGCAATATCTCATGAATCCACCTATTCTGGTGTCACCAATAACAAGTAAACCATGCATTCTCTACATATCAGAAATGAAAGTATCACTGGGGGCATTACTAGCACCAAAGGACTCGACAGGAAAGGAAAGAGCCATTTATTACATTAGCAGGACGTTGAATGGATACAAAATCAATTACACCTTCATCAAAAAAGCTTGTTTAGTTGTGGTGTTCGCTTCCCAAAATTTGCTACACTATATGTTAGCTCATACTATCAAGCTAGTGGTGAAGATCGACCCATTAAAATACTTACTCAGCAAAGACACTCTCATATGGAGGTTAGAAAAATAGGTCATGATCCTAAGCGAGTTTGAAATTTAGTACACAGAATGAAGGGCTATCAAAGGACAAGCAATAGCAGATCAACTGGCAAAAGCACCACTACCAAACAAACACCCACTACATGTGGAATTTCCAGATACAAATGTGCTCACTGTTACACCAAAGCAATGGATCTTATACTTTGATGGGTCCTATACACAACATGGATCAAGTGTCAGCATCTTGTTCATTACTCTAGAAGGGCACACAATTATGAGATCCTACAGGTTGATATTCCCATGCACCAATAATATCGCTGAGTACGAAGCTCTAGTGACAGGTATCAAAGTAGTTGTGGAGTGGAAATCAGATAACTGAAAGTCTATGGGGACTCTCAATTATTTATCAATCAAGTTAATGATGACTATTAGACGAAGGATAATAAGGTGATGCCCTATAAACGCATGGTGGATGATTTTAAGAAATACTTTGTACACATCATATCTGAGCAGATTTGAAGGCTAGACAATAGAGATGTTGATGCAATGGCCACCATTGCCTCACTCCTACAAATTCCAAACAGACAGAATCATCATGAATTCCTAGGGGAGCAATTATTTTCCCTCGCCTATGATAGCTCGGGATCCAAAGTCATTTGTACCCTAGACGCTTATGATTCCCCCCTTTATGGCAAGATCTACACCTACCTAAAAGACAATATCCTTCCACTAGACCTATCTCATAACCAAAAATGCAACTTTATTCGTTAAGCATACCATTATACCCTAACCGTGGACACACTTTACCACTGAGGTCTTGATGGTACTCTTCTTCGGTGTCTTGATCATAACGAATCTGAAACCACCTTCCAAGAGCTTCATGAAGGTATTTATGGCACACATTCAAGTGGTCCTACTCTCTAAGTATGGGATATTATTGGCTGACAATGGAGAGAGAATCATATCAATTTGCTAGGAAATTCCCTTAGTGCCAAATTTGTGGCAATCTTATACATACACCAGCATAGGAGTTACAACCATTCACCACATCATGGCCTTTCTGCCAATGGGGACTTGACCTTGTCAGAAAGATTCATTCTTCCTCATCAAATGGTCACAAGGTTATAATCATAGCCATTGATTACTTCACAAAGTGGATTGAGGTCGTCTCATTAACTACTATTACCAACAAGCAAATATCCTCTTTTATCCTGAATTATCTCATTTGTTGGTATGGCATTCCTAGTTCCATTATCACAGATAATGGAAGACCTTTCAAGAATCAAGATGTGCAAGAACTATGCAAACAATTCCATATCCAGCATCATTTCTCCACACCATATTATCCACAAGGGAATGGCCAAGCAAAGGCCTTAAACAAAACAATCCTCAAGATCCTCAAGAAGACAGTGAATGATGCTAGTAAATATTGGCATGTCTAGCTTAATCCTGCACTTTGGGCATACAAAACAAGTATCCTCATACCTACAGGAGCGACACCATACTCATTTGTATATGGATCAGAAGCTATCCTACCTATTGAGGTAGAAATTACATCACTCAGGGCATCATTGCAAGGCCTTATTCCAGATGAAGAGTATCAAGTCAACAGACTGCAAGAGCTAGAGTTGCTAGACGAATGTCGACAACATGCCTTTAATCATCTCAAGGTATATCAACAATGAATGTGCCAAAACTACAATCACAAGGTCATACCAAGGGCATTCAAAATTGATGATCTAGTCCTAAAATAAAATTCCCGAAATCAACAAGATTGGGAAAAAAAGGGGAAATTTGAACCTAGTTGGTTGGGACCCTTTGTCATCATATCATCTTATGGATCTGAGGCATATCAGTTATCAACTTCAGAAGGGGACATGCTTGATAAGACAACCCAACAACATCCATTTGAATAAATTCTACACTTGAGTCGTCCAATGCACGGATCAAGCAAAAAAGCAACAAAAAAATTTAAAAACTATCAAAAAAATCGTCACTAGGGTGAAAACCTGGTAAACAGGTGCCTTGTGGCATAAAAAAAAAAATCAAGAAAATACAAAAAAATGAAAAACAAATAAAAAAGTGCAATAAAAACAGGTGGTGAAAACCTGGCAACAAGCATTATTTGTGATAGAGCAACTCCTCTATCTATTAATTCTCGTATCATATCTTTGGCTCCATCCGATCTAAGCCAATAGCCATCGCAAAACACTTATACACACAACATTATCCTGGACATACTTAGCGTAGTCATTGTCCTTGATTATCTAAATAAGTTATCTGAATCATATCCCACCATGGCTTGGTGATCAGTGTACATATCCATATCAAAGTAGTATCATCAGCAAGGGGCAAAAATCCCGACCTCACTGGGGGCATTTCACCTTGTGGGTTAAGACAACAAACCAAACACGTAGTAAGACAACAAGGATCAAAACAACCAATAGTGAACATAGTAGCATGAGAGCGCAACCATCAAGGATAGACATCAAGGACTTGAATTGATTTGAACTGAACAAAATATCTATCTGCAAGATGTTTTATTTGACAAGAATACACTTCAGATAGCATACATACTTATGGTTGTCAATTTTTTCTTATCATATCTCCTAAGCAACTCAAGGATGTCTCAAGGATTAGAGAAGCAAGGAAGGAATGTGATGTTTTCTTTGACTATTGTTTGGGAGTGAAGCCTTCTACTATACAAATTTGTCTTACAACATGATTAGGCAACATATCCCTGAGGACATATCTAATTTGTATTGGACTAAGGTTAACTCTTGTTTGTTTTACGCAAGCAACACTCAGGTCATCTTGGTTCAATTATACCTTGACGCTTGTGTCATTTTGCAATATCAACATCCATGTAAGTTATACTCAGGTCGTTATGGTTCCATTATACCATGATGCTTGTATCAACTTTCAACAAATCAAGGCTCAATGATGAAAAAAAAGGGGAGCACTAGCAATTTGATCAAAACAGATGACAACATTGAGAACGAGAATGCATATTAAGCTTTGCATTAGCTACATTATCATTATCATTTTAATCTGCATTTAGTTGCATCTTTGTGTGTATTATCATTTTAATGTGCATTTAGTTACATTATCATGTCATGTTAAGGTTGCATTATCATCATCATTTTCATATCATGTTAAGGTTGCATTATCATTATCATATCATGTTAAAGTTGCATTAGATCACATTTTCATTCCATTATCATGGATCACTAGATTGCATTACCATAGCTCATTTCATATCATGTTCCAATCACATTTAGTTACATGTACATTTTCATATCATTTTAATGAGTACATTAACTGCATTACCATATTAAGCTTTGCATTAGTTGCATTTTCACATCATTCTCATTTTCAAGATACATATCATATAGTCTCATATCATTCTCATTTTACATCTCATTTTCAAGATACATCTCATATCATTATCATTATCATTATCATTTTCATTTTCATTTTACATCCCATTTTCAAGATACATCTCATATAGTCTCATATCATTATAATTATCATTATCATTTTACATCTCATTTTCAAGATACATTTCACATCACTATCATATCCTAATCAAATTGCATTAGATGCGTCATCATTATCATCTCATATCAAAGTACATTTGTGCATACATGAACATTACCATATCAAATCAAAATATACAAAAAGAACAAAAACATGTTAAATGCTTTCACATATTCATCCGTATACATTCATGCATTGCATTTAGTAGCAAAATAAAAGGCATACATTCATCACATTATAAATCATAAAACACATTCATTTGCATCATCATCAAAACATCTTAAGCATATCACCTTCAAAACATATACATCATAGCATCATGAAACCACATCACATAGGCAATCATCTACATTATCAAAGAAAAAGTAATATAGATCATACATATCATATAGCTCATCAAAATAAAGGCATCCATAATATGTAGAAGCATATCTAGTATCATATCATCATGTACATGTGTGACCCATGCTGATCCAAAGGAAAATAAAAGATATAAGTCAGAACAAATCATCAGTGAAACAATAAATGTCCAAAGTTCATGGATATCACATCAATAACAAAGTGTATGAATCAAGAGACATCAACATCTATTAATCGATCAATGTGTATCATATCAAATCAATCAAAAGGCAATAATGTAAATATCAGGGAAGCATAAAAGATACAATGATGTGTGTATGTATTCAATAGAGTACATCAAGGGTACATCATCATCATCATGGAGGAGGCTGAGAGTGGTTGCCTCCTGAATCTGATAGCCTAGCCCCAGAGCTACCTGCACCTGCACCGCCACTAGGAGGATCTCTCCTAGGACCCATCACAACCTCACTACCTCCTTGCCTCTGGGAACCACCATGTTAAGAGCTGGCAGCATAACTAGGAGCTCGCTGCTCTAGAGGAACCACCTAGAAGTATAGAGTCTTATAATATGTAGCTCGCTTTGTCTGATAGACGAGACTCCTAATGGTCTCCCTTGTGACACCCTGTGCGGCCGCCTGTTGTAGTGTCTACACCATCTCCTCTATGTGGCCTCGTCGCTCTCTCTGTATATCTCTCAGCCATAAACTATGCCACCTATGCTTGCAGCCGCGTGATCTAATCCTGAGCCTATTTGAGTTGGGTCTGAGCACCCTGTAACTGGGCAATCTTGCCCTAAACCTGTACTAGCTGGGTCTGAAGGCTCTGAACCAAGGACTGTAACCCTGCTATCTATGCATGTTGCTGGTGTGAGGGCATTGTAATCTGAACCGAGGGAGGTTGTGGTGGCTGCGGGTCCTGTGTTGCTGGTACCTGTGAGGAACTCGCCTGTCCTCTAGCCGGCAAGGGCATCTCTATCCTCCTCCATCGTATCAAAGGCAGGACATCCTCCTCCTCCTCCTCTGCATCAAATCCCATGCCACCCAATACTACCATCCCACCACCCAACTCCTCTAACTCCATCTCCTCATCAAATCCCTCGCCCTCAGAGCTCTCCTCTTCATCCTTGCCTCCAACTACCGCTATGGCCTCTGGTTGTATAGGCCCTCCTCGACCTAGCATCTTTCGCCAACCACCACCCCTACTCTTCACCCCCTATTCATTGGATCCTCCTCCTCCTCCCCTCCTATCTCCACCATCATCCCCACCACCATCCCCACCTTAGTCCAATTGTTCTCTACCTCAGCCTACTCCCTGATATCCCCCTTGGCCTCTCCTCCCTCTCTCTTCACCTCGGCCCCATCGGCCCCCTCATCACCCCCCATCGCCCCCCATCGCCACCACCACCATCATCATCATCATCATCATCATCATCATCATCATCATCACTCCTCTAGTGGTCGTACTGGCTCTCCTGGCCCTGTCAAGCGAGGGAAACGATGGCTCGTCAAATATAGAGCATAATCTTGGTGCATGCCCGCATTGGTCACTGTCGACCTCATATCTCAAACAACAAAAGGAAGAGAGTGGAACTCTGCATAGGCTATGGCGTAATCTAATGGTGGTCCCCACTCTGCTCTCTCCTTGTACGCTCTAGCGTACAAGGTTGTCCCCTATGGCATCAGTTGTGGCTAACCAAACTGTCGATATACTCAGGACAAGAGGTATCTCTCTACTACATAGGGTGTCCTCCCAATCAGATATTTTCTCTATAGAAAAACTGGAACCTCTTTGGTATCCTCAGGCCATGGCTCACAGTCCAAGTATGGGCGCTAGACCACTGCATCCAAGTCATCTAGAACATGCCTCCAATACTCTAGCTTCTCGAGCATAGGTTGAGAAGTTGTTTGTTTGTACATGTAAAGATATGGGTACCCAACTGGTCGAGATCTCTGAACAATGGGACGCATAATAGCTGTGTGCTCCCAAGCCCAAATCTGAAGCAATGTGCACCCTGTTGCTAGGCTAGACCCCCGATCCCTACCATATACTATCTAGTATAGTTCATGATACAGGTGAGCCAAAACACATCCCCCATGCATAACGAGTCCTCTCTCACACCATCCGCCGAAGCACATGGCCCCATCCAACTGATAACCCATGTGATCTCCTATCCGGCAAAAGGAAACCACCTACCAATCCACCTACAACTGAGGGGAGTGGGGCATGTTTGTCCACCATATCCTGCCAAGCCACTGAATATCTAGCAATATGGGGATCACCAAAAATCTCTCATAGTGCATCAGTCCCTCCAATCTCCTCAACATCATAGACTACTAGCTCTCTAGTGATCGGAATCTGGAGAATCCGATAAACATTCTCAAGAGTGACTATGATATCTCTTGTCGGCAAGTGAAAGGTGTTATGCTCATTGTGCCATCACTTAGCCAAGGTCGTCGGAAGTACTTTGTTCTTCCAGTAGGAAGGCATGTGTAGCAAGTGTATCAATTTGCAAGCCTCGAGCACCACTCGATCATCATCAGTCAATCGTCCTCGCATGGAGAGTGTCTTCGGGTATTGCTCCCGAAGCTAGATAACACCTAAGTCCACCTATATCAGCACATGAGTACCATATCAGTTCCACCTATTCTAAGGAATCAAGCATCAATTCTATATCAAAAGGGGGCACCTATCAAAGTGACGACAGTCATGATATCACACAAAGAGTTCCAAATCAGACACTCTTGACAACTAAATGGGTTCAACTTAACCTATCTATCGAAATCAAAGTCCAATATCGCATCAAGTCTCATATCTAAATCAAGCATCATATCGAGATCCAAGTATCATATCGAAATCAAAGTCTCATATATAAATCAAGCATCATATCGAAATCCAAGTATTATATCGAAATCCAAGAATCATATTGAAATCAAAGTCTCATATTGAAATCAAAATCTCATATCGCATCAAGAATCATATCGAAATCAAAGTCTCATATCGAAATCCAAGTCTCATATCGAAATCCAACAACATATCGAAATCAAAGCATCATATCAAATCAAGTATCATTTCGTGTGGGGCATGTACACGCTATGCCCACATCATCTCTTCACCATTTTTCACTATTCTTTTTAATCAAATTTATCGACAAATAAATATAAAAAAAATTAAAAATTCCAAAAAAATCGAAAAAATTTTAAAATTCCAAAAAAATAAAAAAATTCAAAAATTTAAAATCATCCAAAAATTTCAAAAATCGTCGTGCATCATGACATTGCACCAAAAATTGTATTTTTTCTCAATTTATCTCCCGAGGGGCATATCGACATCAGTTCTATCATCGAATCATCAATTCTTCATATCCAAGGCTTCATATCGACAATTTTGACGATATCACCATATCAAGAATTTTGGCGACATATCGAGCGTTTTTCTTCAAGTCAACATGTGGTCACACGTCGCTTCAAGAGGGGCAAATGTAGACACCTAAAACATGCACAACTAATTAAATGAATTTTCATCATTTATTTGTCTATTAATTAGACTAGGGTTTAATTAATATC
Organism: Cryptomeria japonica; assembly: GCF_030272615.1. Classification (NCBI taxonomy): domain Eukaryota; kingdom Viridiplantae; phylum Streptophyta; class Pinopsida; order Cupressales; family Cupressaceae; genus Cryptomeria; species Cryptomeria japonica. The sequence continues at coordinate 401,911,831 of NC_081411.1, forward strand.
CCTATTCTTCCAATCAACCTATTAATCAAATTAAAGATTTGATTAAAATCATTTTCTTCTAGCCTAACCTATTAATTAAACTAAGGTTTGATTAAGTACCCTTTAGCCATTTAATTGAATAAATCTTATTTATTTAATTAAAACCCCCCTCTTTCCCTTTTAATTCAATTTACATTTGATTAAAATCCCTTTGCATTTAAAGAAATCATTATTTATTTGTGAATAGTTCCCCCACTTGAACATCCTACAAATTGAAGTTGCACCCCTTTTGGCTAAAATAAATCTTTTTTAAAATCTAAAAATGCCTATTTCCCTCCACTTGCATTCTCCTACAATTTCCATTTGCATGCTAATATTCTTCTAGAACCCCTCTAATTCCTCATTAACTAGCCTAATTCCTCTAATCATGTCACATCCCTAAATTTGGGGAAAGTCTTAAAAATGTGTTGAAGACTTTACCTTCTTCAACAAGTTAACTTGTTGAGTCTTCCAAACTTGTAAGGCTCTTACAAAAGCCTTGAAGGTTATCTACTTTCAACAAATTAACCTCCAAAGTCTTCAAAGGTAATTAATGCCTCTTACAAGACATCACCCTAGCCCATGATGGTTGTCCCTTTGGCCATCTGGTGCAGGGCACACATTACTCCAAGTAATTTTGGTTTGTTCTAATTTTTTGTGTTGTCTTTCAAGTTGTAATAATGGACCAACCATTTGGGACTCAATGGAGTCATGGTTGAGTTGTCCAAGTTTTTGTTGTGTTCAAGATGTTATTAGTCTAGAAAGTTGTAATGTTAATGTTGTTCATAGATGCACTACTCTAGAACAAAGTCATCATGTAATGGGGTGAAAGGCATTGTTTTAGGTCTCCTAGAATGCATTGAGGGCCTTTTAGAGCCTCCAAGTACACTTGAATGCAAAGTTGCATCTTAAGGTTCAAAAACGTTAAAGATGCTAAACAACATTTTGCAACATTGCAAAAGTTGCATTTTTTATATTGGTGGTGAAGAAGTTGGTTCTAACCAATTGAACCAGGTATTTTAAATCCCAAGACATCATCATTGTATGGGTTGAAAGTTTGGAATGCAAAAGCAAGTTTTTGTTGCAAGAAGAAATCTTGTTTTGACATCGTTTTAACTGTTTTCCTTTGTTTTGTTGCATTGTACGATCTAGTACGGACTTGTTAGAGGAATTTTAAGGGCAGGGGATGAAATATTGTTGGGTATACTTTCCAACAAGGTAGATTATCAAATTTTATTGTGTTTGGTTGCAGAGATTTAATCCATTCTTTGTGACTAGGTGTAAAACCCTTGCAAACTAGGTTTTAAGCAAAAATGGCTCTAACCTGAGCATCCACTGATGGCACCAATTGAAATAAAGTGGAATGATCGGTTAGGGTATGTAAATATGTTTAGAGTAGGTGTTTTTTTTTTACAGACCTTTATGGTGAACTTACAATGATACCCTAGGCTCACAACTAGGAGTTGGTGAGACTAGGCCAATAGAAGATGTGCATTTTCAAAGCACACATCGATTGGTAGATCCAAAGTTAACACATGGTTGGAGACCCCTTTTTATTCCCTTAAATAATCCCTTATTGGTTTTTTCAGATGATTTGACTGGTGAAACTTTTCAAGAACAAGTTTGTAAGACACCCGGGTAGGCCTAAAACCCTTGAAAATAGGATAAGTTTGGAAACCCCTTGTGTACGAAGAACCCAGATGCCATTTTGCAATATTGTTTGTAACTCTGAAAAGGGTACTCAAATCTATAATTTATTTGTGGTCTTGTGTGGGAATATTTGAAACAAAGCCCTGAAAACCGCAATAGGAGGGCTAATTGCATTAGGCCTATTTGGAGCCCGGTAGAGACCTGGTGAGGTTGATGATTTATAGCTTCAGTCGGATAAAATTAAATGTTAAATTGGCCTTAAGGCCTTCAACATTTAATAATATATATAATTATGTTATTTCATTAGAGACTCTAACCAATATGATGTGTTTGACTGTATATAACAAATGGTTTAAGTGACTGATTAATTGTTTGAAGAACCTGACAATACTATCGTGGGATATGCATCGGGCCATAAACATCGACGTGACTCCACATGGGAGTCACGAGTCCTTGGGGAATCATGTTGGTTCCACAAGGAGTCGTGACTCCTTTGTGGATCGCTACTTGCTTAAATACTTTTCTATTGTTGAAAGCAAAGGGTGAAATACGAAAACGGTGAAGATAAGGAAAGCTTTTTAGATCGAAATTACATTCAGCAGTCGTCATCATTAAGAGATCAGTTTGTAGCCAATATTATTATGATAGTAAACGGCAACAATCTGTAAGACAATAAGTTGTTACATTAGACACAATATTGTGTGATAGTCAAATAAAATTAAAAAAAATATCAACCTATATAAATCTGATCCAAACTTCAACATGGTATTAGAGCCAAGTTTCCTTCTATAAAGCCTAACCGCCTGAAGGAAGATCTGATTAAGATCAGATTGATATCTCCTTGAAAGTTTGTATTTTAAAATGACGAATGGAATCAGATTTGAAGATAGACTTGAAGGTGCCTCAAACTATGATTCATGGAAACTACGAATGATGTTGGTACTAAGGAAGAATGAGTTAAAAACAATAATAGAGAATCCTTCTAAACCTGATGGAAAAGACGAACAGAGTCAGTGGAAAAAGAACAATATTAAAGCAATGGAGTTATTAGTAGATGGAGTAAAGAGTCATCTACTACCTATCATTACAAGGTTAGATTCTGCATATGACATGTTCAAAGCCTTGAAAGACATGTTTGAGATTAACAACATGAGCAGAATCCTCACACTTAAAAATCAACTTTCTAATATTAAAATGGGTAAAGAAGAGACTATCACTTCATATTTTATGAGGATAACGGAATTAAGGAACCAGCTCCCATCAATTGGTCACATTTATGATAATAAGGAGCTAATTATGATCACTCTAAATGGGATCCCTATCTCATGTGAAAACTTTAGACAAGGAGTTAGTGCTCGATCCAAAGTTCCCTAATTTGATAGACTAAAAGTTGACTGCATTCAAGAAGAGTGCAACCTAATATCAAGAGGAATCATGAAACCCATTGATGAAGATGTTCAAGTTCTAGTCTCTAGTTTGAAAAGGAAAAAGGACAAAAAGACATATGGTAATTAATCATTCAAGAAGCCTAGAAACTTCTCTAAAGTACAATGTTTCATATGTGACGAATATGGCCACATTGCAAGAACGTGTCCTCTCAAACTTAAACTACAAGCTTCCCTTGCTGAAGTCAGAAATTCAGACGTATGTTCAGAAAAATATGTTCTCTAGAAGAAACTCAAGATACCTTGTGATTGAGAGGGAGCTTACTAATAGAGATTGAGCACTTCTGAGGTAAAATTGTAAATATTGATTATTATTATTATTACTAATAATTATTTTATGGGCCCTGTGTAAATCATAAGAAAGTGACGACTTCCAAATGATTTCCACTTGTATGTTTGAGGTTATTGGAAGGTGGCGATCTTACAATAACTCAAGATTGTGGATAGAATCGTCGACTAAGGCAATCCACACAAAAGCTTGTGGATAGAATCGTCGATAAAGGCAATCCACACAAGAGCTCATGGATAGAATCACCGACTGAGGCAATCCACGTAAAATCTTGTGGATAGAATCGCCGACTGAGGCAATCCACACAAAGAGCTCATGGATAGAATCGCCGACAGAGGCAATCCATGTAAGAGCTTGTGGATAGAATCGCCGACTAAGGCAATCCATGTGAGAGCTCATGGATAGAATTGCCGATTGAGGCAATCCACACAAGAGCTTGTGGATAGAATCGCCGACAGAGGCAATCCACACAAGAGCTTATGGATAGAATTGTCGACAGAGGCAATCCACTCAAAGAGTTTGTGAATAGAATCGTCGATAGAGGCAATTCACATCTTGAAACTATGGTCCCAAGATAAGCATCATACGATTTATGAATATTGCTCCCAATATCTTTTATCCTCCCTAGCTAAGAGGGAGTGTTGATGATTTATAGCTTCAGTCGAATAAAATTAAATGTTAAATTGGCCTTAAGGCCTTCAACATTTAATAATATATATAATTATGTTATTTCATTAGAGACTCTAACCGATACGATGTGTTTGACTGCATATAACAAATGGTTTAAGTGACCAATTAATTGTTTGAAGAACCCGACGATACTATCGTGGGATATGCATCGGGCAATAAACACCGACGTGACTCCACATGGGAGTCACAACTCCTTGGGGAATCATGTCAGTTCCACAATGTTAGAGTAAAGGTTTTAATTTAATCATGTTGATTAAATTACCTTTATTCCTCTCTTAAGATTTCACTTTAGTTTGCATTTGTGACATTTAATAATTATATTAATTATTAAATGTCTACCTATTAGGGTTTCTTTTAGGGTTGCACAATATCCTTTTATAAGGATTCATCATTGTAATTTATCTCTTTTTTGGATGAATACATTTTTCAGCTTTCAGAGCACCCTTGCTTGTTTGTCTCCATCTCTTCTTTCTGTGACAGGTTATTTGCATGCAGGTGATCTTCGGGGTTTGTGAAGTTGGCTTTCTCAACTTCTACATGGTATCAGAGCTCTAGACCTGCTGCTTCCTGTTCGTCTTCTGAAGAATTTGGAGCTACGAGGGTTAGATCTGATTTTCCGGTTTTGGTTGCATCAGATCTGTGTGTCTTCTGTTTTTTATTTTGGAATATGGGTATTTTTTTTCGGTGCACTTTGAGCCCAAACGGACCTCACCGTTGAGCTCGTAGCGCCCAAAAACCCCTATTTCCATATAAAATTCATCCGATTTGGACACAGTTGCACCAGAAGGCAAATTTTTTTTATGCCCCAAGGCCGTACGGCCCTAGGGCACGCAAACCGAGGCGCAAAATTAAAAAAAAATCAAAAAAAATATAAAAATCCTTTTCGGCAAGCGTAGCCAGTGTTAAGGCCAGCGCCGCCCCCGCCCAGCCCGGCGGCCACCGCTTGGCCGCCGCCGCCGGTGGTATCCTCCGTCGCGCCGCCGGCACAGCACCCGCAGCCCGCACGCCGCCAGCAGCCTGCGCGCCGCCGCCAGCCCGCCCGCGCCCAGCCAGCGCGCTGCCCGCCGCCAGCTGCGCTGCCCACGCGCCACCACCTCTTGCGCCCGCCCCTGGTCGCCCAGAGGACCAGGGGCTGACTTTTTTAAGCCCTTGAGGACTTAGGGGCCTGTTTGGGCCCTTTAGGAGCAGTTTTACAAAATCGGGCATAACTTGGACGTCCGATCTCCGTTTTTCGAAAACGAATAGGCGTTGGAAAGCTGGTTTCGAGCCGGATCTAAATAATGGAGGACTTTTTTTCTGATTTTGCCATTTTGTAGTGTTTTTTTCCAGTCAAAGTCAGAGCAATTTTTTTGCACTCCAGGAGCCATTTCTTTTGCATACGGACTCCGTTTTTCGCAAACGAATAGCCGTTGGAAAGGGGTTTCTGTGCTCTTTCCAGATCTATCATGTATTTTTCCAGAATCTGCACCAGGTATATTTTATTCAGTACTTTGTGTTTTAACACATCTGTCACTTACTTGGACGTTTCAGACTTGGAAATAATTTGTTTGCATGGGATGGCTTCATTTGATCTGCTTTATCAGTATTAAAGTCATTTAGTCTCAGATTTGTTAATTTGAAGAGTTATCATGGGTTTTTCTACTCACCCTTCAGTTGTATTTCTAGAACGGGGTAATTATGAGTCATGGGCAAAGGGCATACTTATACACTGTAGGTGGCTTAATATTTTGCCTTATTTGTATGATCTCATACCTGAACCAGCAACTTTAGAGGGAAAACTAGCTTGGGATATCATTAGAAATCACATAGTAGGAGTTATTTTGTCTAGTGTTGATTCTGACACTGTGTGGGCTATATCGGGCATTGATTGTCCTCACTCACTTTGGACACGTCTTTGGGAGATCTATGGAGACCCCAGTCTTTCTCCATTCCCAAAGGATCCTGCTTCAGATTGTCTTGTACCCATTGGTTGGAGAGATAACACACCTTTTGATCATGCTACTTTGAAGGAACTTCAATATTTAGACACCCTTACATATTCCGATGAATCAGAGGATTGTCTCACAGTTCCTACTCTTCAGACTGAGATTATACATGTATCAACATCATCTCCTTTTGTTCCTGATCAGTTTGATATTGCCTCTTCTTTGGCTCCTATTGATTCAGCTAAGCAGGACATCATACATCTTTCAGACATGGCTACTTGGGATTCTTATCTTGCAGGCATTTCGTCTTTGTTTGTAGAGTCCTATATTGCAGACTTGGAGGATTACTTTGAGGATTTTCAGCTCCTCTTTGTTGACAGCCATATTCCAGCTGTTAGCCCACCATCATCTGTGCATTCAGAGGTTGCAGTTTTTGAGTCTTCAGTTCAGTTTGGATTTGACATCTTTTGTTTCAGTTCAGACAAAGGGATTCTTCAGCATCCTATTATGGCACACATCTTGAGACAAATTGATTCTTCTCTCTTCATAGGGTTTCTTCATCTTCGTCCTTTGGATCCATTTCTTCCCAAGGGGAGGAATATTATATGTCGCTTCAGGATCTCTTTCTGGATTCTACCTCAGGCATCCATATGTGCGACAGGAGTTTCTTCATTGTGGGGGGGGCTTCTAGTCTCTTTCTTTTTCTCCTATGGAGACCATTGTATATGTACTTATATGATAGAAGTTGTCTATTGGGGGTATCATGTTATCCACCTCCTATCCTTCTGTTATTAGTGCATTTATTTCTTTCATCTCTTTTTGGAGTAGAGTTTTTCCCATGAGGTTTTCTCTATTTCTCCACTTTACAGAGATTTGGTTGTAATTGGGTACCTGATCAGGCCTTGTTGCCGGGACCCAAGTTTACTTTCTTGCATTGTAGCTACCTTTGCTTTCTTGCACATGTTTGTAACTGCACTTTTGCTCATCTTAAGGGGGGGTGTTAGAGTAAAGGTTTTAATTTAATCATGTTGATTAAATTACCTTTATTCCTCTCTTAAGATTTCACTTTAGTTTGCATTTGTGACATTTAATAATTATATTAATTATTAAATGTCTACCTATTAGGGTTTCTTTTAGGGTTGCACAATATCCTTTTATAAGGATTCATCATTGTAATTTATCTCTTTTTTGTTAATTTGAAGAGTTATCATGGGTTTTTCTACTCACCCTTCAGTTGTATTTCTAGAACGGGGTAATTATGAGTCCTTCTACACACAAGATGTCATGACTCCTTTGTGGATCACTACTTGCTTAAATACTTTGCTATTGTTGGAAGCAAAGGGTGAAATACGAAAATGGTGAAGATAAGGAAAGCTTTGCAAATCGGAATTACATTCGACAGTCATCATCATTAAGAGAGCAGTTTGCAGCCAATATTATTGTGATAGTAAATGGCAGCAATATGTAAGACAATAAGATGTTACATTAGACAGAATATTGTGTGATATTCAAATAAAATTAAAAAAAATATCAACCTATATAAATCTGATCCAAACTTCAACACCCCTCAAAGACATCAAATACCCTATGTAAGTTCATTTTATACACCTAGAACAAGTTGGCGAATTAAGATCCTTTGCAGAGGTTGTTGGAGCCCTTAGGAGTGGTGTTAGAGATTGAGGTGGAATCCTCAATAGGAAATTAGATTGTTAAAGATCAGTGGCTATACCTTGGAGGCAAGCCAAAGTGGATTAGACCTTGGAGGTCTAAATAGAAAAACCCTAGAAAGTTCCATTGGATGGGCTTGAGGAATTAGTGGGTTGAGGAGAACAAAAAAGACAAGAAGGTGAATAGGATCAACTCCAAGAATCTCTCAATCACCATCCTTCAACTTTGCATTTCTTGGTCATCCTTTTCTCTATTTTCTCTATAAATAGAGCCCGTTTCTTCAATCTTAGGATCCATCATCTTATGCATCAAACTTATAGTCATTTTGCATGTTATTAAGGAGCTCAATTTGTCATCTTCAAGCACTTAGATCATCTTAGTTGCATGATAGTTTAGCTTTCATCATGTTGATAGTATCATGCTAGCTTAATTCATAACCATTGTATATCAAAGTCATATCAATCTCCATGTTAGTTTAATTAGCACAACTAAGCTTTCAATTTGGAATCAATCTTAATATCATGTCTTGCATTTCATCTTTTCATATCATTTGATCATCTAGCTAGGATCTTAGTTGCATTCATTTTGATCCTGGCATATCCTGCAATCTCGTTCTTTAGGTTGACATATAAAAGATCAAGTTCTCTTCCAAGTGAGAGCCACCTTGAATCTTGAAGATCCTTGGAGATAGAGCAACATGATACATGCTTGGGCCTCTTGATTTTGAAGCTAACTTAGTTAGTTTCTATTTTGATTTCTAACTTTAACATAATGTTTCATGTGCGTGTCTTTGATGTTGTTTGATTCTCTCTTGCAAATTCCACACTTTCTGAGCACACAGATGTCATGCCCAACGCATCTCGATTGAAGATAAAAAAAATTTAATAGTATAGGTTTTGAGCTTAGGAAGCTAAAGATGCAGGGTCTCTTGAAAGAAATGGATAAAAGGATTTTCATGCAAAATGAGAAGAAAACTAAATTGTCTATTAAATCAAGAAATGGAAAAATTAAATGAAATAACAACTAGGACTATTTTTTTGTGTTTATCTAAACATATTCTATTAAAAAATTCTAGTGAGAATACTACACATAAGTTGTGAAATAAATTTTGCGAGATTTAGAAAACCAAGTCTCGATAAATAAATTATTTCTAGAAATAAAATTTTATTTTCTTAAAAGATGAAAGACATGGACTCAATTGTAAAACATTTGAATGGTTTTAATTTAAATTGAGTTAATTATAGCCAATTGGTGTGAAAATAGAAGAAAAATATAAATGTATTTTATTGTTATGTTTGTTGCTTGAATCTTAGGATAATATGATTTTCTTCACTCAGTGGCTCTTCAACGTATCCAAAGTTGGATGACCTCAATGTCACCTTGCTCATAGAGAAAATGAGGAGAAAAAAATCAAAAGAGTCTAACAATACAGTGCATATGTGATGAAGAACTAAATATGGAAGTAAGGACAAGAACAAAGTTAATAAGGATGAGTCTAAAGACATAAAGTCTAAGGGAAGGTTTAAGAAGCCTATAAGAGTAGATTGAGGTGTTGGAACTATGAAAGATGGGAATATTTCAAAAATCAAAGTAAGAATAAGGAAAATATCAATGATGATTCTTCTATGAATAAATCCTATAATGATCAAGTTATTAGTGTTAGTATTATTTTTTCTAAAATGCCCTTCTAGAGCTAAATAAAATTTGAAGGTAATTCATAGTTATTCATTTGGTTATATGGATGGGCCTTCTATTAAAAAATATCTCTACTATGATTCCTTATATTAATTATTTTTCTATATATACATGGGTTTACTTTTTGAGGGACAAGTCTATTGTGTTTTTTATATTTAAAGAGTTTAAAACACTTTTTGAGAAATAAACAAATAGGAAAAGTAAAGGTATTAGTAAGGATAATAGTGGTGAATTTCTCTATATAAATTTTGATGATTATTGTGGGTATGTAGGGATTGTTAGGCATAAATAACTTGGACTAATGGATAGAGTTAGAAGCATGTTAAGTATTACTAAGGTTGAGCAAAAAAATTATTTAAGTAGTTCACACTACATGTTATCTAATTAACAAGTCTCCTATTTTTGCTCTAAACTGAAAAAATACCTTATGAGGTATGGAAAGGTAACAATTATTGATTTCTTCTTGTATATTTTTTTTATAGTGAAACATATGTTCATGTTTGTAAGGAAAAATATAATAAACTTGATTTTAGGGCTAACAAGTATTTTTTCTTAATTTATGTTGAGAACATTAAGTTGTATAAGTTTTGGGATATAGTAGCATTGAAAATTTTGCATTTAATAGATGTTATTTTCAGAGAGCTTGGGTAATATAATAATGATGAGCAAACTCATGAGAAGTGTAATGCCCCAAGCCATACATCTAGGATATTAGCCAAATAAACAATTTAGTTTTGTTAGAAAGAAATATGCAAGAACAACTCCATCATTCATGATACAAAAATGAGATGTTACCACATGAAAATTGTGTCAAAAACCTCAACACAATAACCATCGCCATTTCTCTAAGCAAGGTTACACCAATAGAAGAAGACTAACCACCATGGCATACCTTCAAGAGAGTGGAACAACACCACAACAATGGTCAAGTATTAATCCACAAATCATGTTCTCTTGTGAACGTAATAAAATAGTAGGATGAGGGAACCATCTACCTAAATCCAACCTCCTACACACATATGATGACACTCAGAACATGAAGGGAAAACTAAGAGGCAAATCCACTAGGGGATGTCATACCTCAACTAGTGAAAGTAACTTGGTCATTTCTCTACAAAAAAGGCACACTTACCAAAGAAAAAGAAAAAAAAATAATACTGCTAAGGACACCCAAAAATATATGTCAAATCTATACAATAGTTTACAACACTGAGGTACAATCCCTCTAGCAAATAGAATGAAAATGGATCACATTTAATCAAAGGCACACTTCCCAATGCAAGAGATGAAATAAATTATATTCAAGGACACATATCAACCAAGTGTCAATATGGGAAGATTCACAAGGCCAAGGAAAAAAATTTCATTTATAAATTTTCCTAAAGAAATTCCTAAAAATTCATATTCTCCAATGAAATAAGAATTGTGTGCCATAGGAATAAACTGCCTAGGAAGGATACCAATGCACGAAGAGGACACTAGCACATAGAAAGGACACTACCATGCCAAGAGGACACTATCACCTAAAAATGACACTAGCACAACTACATAGGTGTCCCATAAATTTTTTCTTGAAATGCAATAGAGTCTAACAATTATGTTAATGTCTAAAATGGTGTTGTAGTCCTACTTTTGCACTATAGTCCTAGGTAGAGATTGAAAAAAAGATTGTTTCTAGGTCCCATACCAAGGGAAAAGTTCCAAGACACAAAAATAAGAGTACAACACACACAAACTCCAAAATTATTAAAAGGGATTGGCAGCCCAAAGCGAACAACCACAACTAATCTCTAATCCACAAACAAATAAACAAACTATTATCAAATGACTGGGAGGTCTACAAGGGACTCCAACAAAATTCCAAGAACACATGGTATGAATGGGAATGCTCCTAACACACCCCACTGACCCTCTAGCCATAAAAGAACTCAAAATGATACCTCATTGAGGTGGTTCTCAAACTAAAACATAAGAATAGAAAATTGGATACAATATGCATTCCAAGCCAACATAATGGATTTTTTTATCATATCTAAAATTAATTTTAAATCCAAATCCAAATATTCTCTAATTTCATTTTATCTTAATATATCAATAATGATGAAAAGTGTGTAAATGATATGTGTCTTTGACACCAATGTCAAGACAATAAAAATATCATCATCACCACCTATGTAGATAGTTTACAATCTATCCACTAAGGATGTTTCATTATAATAATAAAATTACGTGGATGGAGAAAAATGTCATAAATTATACAATTTACAACTTAGAGAAATAATTAGAAAACTGAAGGAAATGAGTAGAAGGCACCCACTTGCATAGCATTGGACAAGCTCCTTGAAGATGGATAAGTCTCCACCAGCTAGCCATGTGGCACATTTAGGTCCAGTCCATTGTAGTAAGATATAGTCACTTAGGCACAAGTACACACACACAAAACAAGAGAGTAGGAATCATGCATGCCGGCCAATAAAACCACCATCATAATATCCACTTCATAATAAATAAGCTAAGTCATCATGACATGCATACCAATGAGAATAATCAACTAATGAAAGCATAAACATGCTTAACAAGAATAAATCAACACAATAGGAATAAGAGATAGTCCACCTCATGTAGCATACATTTGCTAAAAATGAGTATACAACATTGTAATGAACATGAATATAATCAATGTAGATCATCCAATTTTACACATATGACTAGAGATGGTCTTATGTAGGATACAACCTCTAATAGTAACAAGGATGAGGGTACTAGAGGGAGGCAAGGCATGTCATCACACTAGTATGAAGTTTTACCTTGGCAAAATAGGTACAAATATCCATTTCAAGGTGAGAGGAGCACTCAAGTGACATCCACCAAGTCTATTTGAGCATGGCACGTCCTTGGCCAATCATACTAAGCTTAAGCAAGTGCTCAAGTATGTTGTCAACTTACGTTTTAGTTCTTTTATTACCCAACTAATTTTCTTAATTATCCCCTAAATACATAATTCTCACATGATGTAGCCTCAAAATTGCATCCATATTCAATACAATAATGGGAGTTTGGTTCATTTTTTAGCCAAAAATTTGAGTGTTTTTCTTGAAACAAAAAAAATCACACTTAGAGTAAAAATTTGAAGCACTTAGACATAGAATACATATAAAGTCAACTAATATGAAATGTAATATTGAGTCTAGTTTTCAAATATGTAATTGTTAATTCATTCTAATATCTAGATGATACAAGTTAATTTTAATAGGCATGTACAAAAATCATTCTTTTAAAGTAGTTTTTTTAGGTACATAATATGTAAATGTACATCCAACACTATTTAACTTAAATAAAAGTATTTTTCTAATTCCTTTTAGGGAAATATATGAATTATAATAAGTTTGATGAGGATATTCTTTTATAGTTTTTTTGAAATATTTTTTTAATGAATGTCTAATTGGCACTAATTGGTGTTTATGAAAACCCCTCATGTATAGCCATAACTTGACCTAAACTAATCATAAAATATTTTTTCCCTTGTGTTTATGTGTAGATTGATGACATATAATTGTTTTAAAAAGAAACTTAAAAGAAGTTATTAAAAAATCTAAACACCAAATATTTCAAATTTATGGAACAATTTCCTCAAAATTTTATTAAACAATAGAAAAACTAGTCCAATCATTACAAAATCACATATTTGAAGACTAGACATCGTCATCTATAATGGGTATTAATTTCATTAAAAAAATTAAAAGTCATCAACCATGATATTACCATATTTAGTTTTTCTTTTATTGTTTTCATGGAACTGTACTTGCAAGTCTAGGGCTAAGGATTGGGTTTTCAAGACTAAAACAAAGGCAAATCCATGGATTTTAAACTTTAAATTTTAAATTTTATGAAATACATACCTACTTCAAAACACATACCAATTCTAAAAAGAAGTAGGAATATGATGCAATTAGAAATATATACTTGTTTTAAAATGAAATGGGTACCCCTTCTAAAATAGGTACCTATTTTGAATAGGTATACATTTAGGTTTGAGAACTTGAACCTAAATGTGTACTCATTTTTTATGAAATGAGTACCATTCCTATCGTGATTTTTGCCTAATGCTTTCCTTATATATGGACCCAACTTATTGCGAGTATCAGGAACCGCTCCATCCTAACCTTATACCTCAATCCTAAGTTCATAAAGCACCAAGTTGCCATTTTAGGCATGATACAAGAATCAATGCACAAAAAATGGGATGACAAAAAAATTGGACATGGTGCCAAAATAATCTAGATAGAAAAATAAAACGGAGTTTTTACTTCCCCACAATCTAATTCCTAATTTGTAAAAAAACAATTTTTATTTTCAATGTAAAACCATAAATTTCCCCAATCCATCAATGAGGAGTGTTCAAAATTCAAACTTTTACCATTGAATTTTCTTAAAATAAAACACCCTTTCGATCAAATGTGAATGCATCAACATCAAATTAATTTGAATGCATACATGCAATATCATTGAGATCTCGTCAAGTGGATGGCATGGAACTAGGAACAAATATATGAATTGGGATAAACTGTATTTAGTCATGAGGACAAAGAATTAAGGTTTTACAATTAAAGTTGATCTCACCTTGAATCATTTATTCTAAGATTTCAGTTTAGATGGCAATCACTTAGGTTGAAAGTGTCCAAAAGCTTGTAAAGCATTTTCAAGTGTTCTCAAAAGTATTATTTTTCATGATAAAAGGTTGTTTTAAAAACATGCTCACCTATCTTGGGTTGATTCTACTCTTTGCTTAAGTTGCACCAAAGAATTCTCCAATCTCCATTTTAATTTCACCATTCTCAAGGCGTACATATTTAGGTCTTTCCTTAGCCAAAATAATCTCAAGCATCCCTCAGCTAGATTTGTCATGTCCCTTTGCAATCATAAACCATCATCATTAACATCCTAGGACCAAGACCTGCAACATTTTTTTTTCAAAATTGTTGATGGGTTGTTCAATTGAAAAGTGTAATGAATTTTTTTTATGCCATTTTTATCATATTTGGTCATATCCTTGGCATTAGCTAGTCTCCTTTGCTCGATTGACTCTTCTCTCCTTCCCATTCCACCATCATGTTGGAGCTTTGTTAAAAAATCTTCATTTACCAACAAACCTTTTTGTACCTACACAATACCAATCATAAAATCTCCATGACTTGTCCATGAATCTTGCAAGTTTTTGTTTTCCTTCTCTAGATGCCTTTTTTTTCAAAACCTTATAACACTCGCCAACCAATTAATTTAGGTGCATTATAGACTTTTGTCGTGAGTGACACAAAAACTATCTAAGACCCACATCTAAATGTACTACAAACTATGAGAAATTTAATTATTCAATACTACATAAATTGTTGTTTCTACTATAATTCTAGATGTGAGAAAATAACATAGATCTTAATTTATCTATGTTCATAATACTTGAACTACTTCAAAATAACATAAATCTTATTTTATGTATGTTTATTATACTTGAATTAACTTTACATGATAGGAGTTTTAGAACTTAGTGGAATGTGCATTGAGATAGACTTATTTGATTTAGAAACCCTAGGGAAGAAAATAAAACAAGTCATATTGTATAAAGGATTTTCAAAACCCTAATGAGAGAAAAACTAACAATAAAGGTTTATTAAGGTTAGTTATAATTCATCAGTTAGTTGTTTATTAATTTATTTTTTTATATATAATTATATAGAAGACTTAGACCAATATAGGCTTTTTAGGATATTCATCAAAAGTATGTTTATGTTTAGTTAGGTCTAAAGTATACTATGCTAATTACATATTTGAAAAATAATACAAAGACAAACTTAAAATTGATGTTGTCTTTCTTATAGATTTTATTATTACTAATGTGGCAAGTATTTTCAATTGGGTTTGAGATTTTAGCACAATAACCACAAATTTAAATTTATTGAAGCATTCTTCTTTGCAAATAGACAAATAACAAAATTCAAAAGAAAAAAAGGGCACCTAGTAAAATTGCCTTGTTGATTATTATGAACTACTATCTTTGTCATTTATTGGACAAACATCGTGAATTATTTCACAGCATTTATTTATAAGTCAATTATAAAATAATTGTTCATATACAATTGATCACAAATCAAAAGGAACATCAAATAGGCATATTAATAATTTCATTTAATAAATTTTGATTGTTGAAATATCTTTAAGAATATTGACTTTATATTTCTCCACTATCACATTATTCCAAACCATTCAAAAGTTTAAATGAAGCATACATGTATTAAAGAATAAATGTGCTTGAATGTGTAATAACCCACCTTGATTAACCCAACAAAATTGACCATTCTTTTTTTGTTTAAATTAATCATTGTGTTTGATTCAATCGCATACTCTGGGCATCCATCCATTTGGATTAGGCATTCATCCATCCGGGATGAGCATCTAACCATACGAGTTAGGTATATGTCCATACGAGACATAAGATTTCATCTATCCAATACAGGATAGGCATCTACCCATACGGGGTAGGCATCTATCCAATCGGGATAGGAGGTGCTCTGGTCAAAGACAGACTCATCGGGACCATTCGGGTTCTGAGCCACTCACTAAGTACTACACTCTTCTAATAGGAGTGCACCAAGGTCGCCGTCCTTAGGAGTAATTAAATAACATAATACAAGCTTGAATTCCGCCTCGGAATTTGGCTTAAAACCTCGGGAAGTCAAGCGAATCCATACGGGATTCCTTCTGAGTATGCATTGAATTACTTTTTCCCTTTTATTATACTTATCTTTCAAAATAGGATTCTACTCTGTCCCAAGACTGCCTACATACCTGTTTCGGCATGGGATCAAGGCGTAAAGTATGTAGTTCTATTTTCTACTCTATGGTTTGATGTAAACTGATTTGTGGGTACGCAACCCTTTCTAGGGTCAATGTCCCAGACAGTTTCTCTGTGGTTGCTACCCACAGTGGTAGCACTTAAGCAAAGGCTCAAGATGGCCTATTGCTTGTGGCCTAAAACGACTAGATCTTCATACCTATCATAAGCGTCACCCTTGACCAAATTGTCAATCGCCAATATCTCTTCAAGATTAGATCAATAGCATTTCATTCAGTCAACCCTATAAGGGGTTTACTATGGTTTAACTCAGCGGATGTAAAATCATTTAAGGATTATCTTATTAGATTATCGATCCAAGGGGGATTACCCGCCCCTTGGATTTTAACTTCCAAGTGTCCCTTATTACTCCCCGATGATTTATAGGGACGATGCCATAGACATCGTTGATGCAGCTTTATTAGGCGTTAAGTGCAGTAGTTCAACACGACGGCATTACCCGTAAGCGTGACCCAGAGGCACTGTATATACCAAACGCTGCTAGGTTTTGGTTTTCCGACTTCCTTTATTTAGTTTTCTAACTAAGAACTATGAAAACTTTTAACTAGCATCGTAATTTATGAAATGAACGCATAAATAGACATTGCAAAGCTTAATCAATTGAAATAACTACTTCTATGGGGTTGATAATTCACTTGGAAAAAAATACCATCTTCCTTCTACCACTAAATTATTAATAATCCAACTCGAAATATAACTTGCACAATACTGACAATTATGAAATTCGCATACTAATAATAAATTTGTTTCTTATGCGATATCAATAAATGCGTATTTTACATGAAGATGAAGGAAGTGTAACTTGCTAATCAACAAATACTAATAAGGTATAGAAATTCGCATGATGCAAGTATAGTGAAATTTACATGCAAGGTTAAGCAATATTCATTCCTATTGCGAGATTATTTAGAAATAGAGTCACTAGTTCAAAATAAGCAAAATTAGTTTAGACATTAAACAAATTTTGGATCAAATCCTATAAATTAGTAATTTTTTTTGAATCTTAAGATGCCAACTAAGTGTCCCAATAAATTCCAAATGGATTGAAAGATTCCAATTATTAATTTTAATTAAAATTACAATTATAAAAACTACCCGTCGCTTTATACGATATTAACTAGCCATTGAATTTTGTACCATTTTTAGAAAAGAAAAACGGATGCATGAGGCGGTGAAGGTTTGGGGGGGGGGGGGTGGTTTAAACGAGGAGAGAGGGAATGGAAAGGTGGGCCCCCGCCCACCCCATACCCCCTGCGCTAGCAGAGGTCGCAAGGAGTGGGGTTGGTGGGGCCCCACGTGCCCGCCTCACCTTCCACTAACTTTTGAACGCCCACTCCCATTAAAATTTTGTAACGTCCTATTTAATTTTCGCACGGTGTTTTATTTGTAATGTAATATGATTTTCGTACGACGATTCATTGAAACAAAAAAAGATGTAAACAAATATATATTTATGTATTTGTTTATTTATAATTATTTACAATATATGAAAATGGACTCTCTAACTTTTCCAGGAGAATAAGAATAATAATACAAATAATAATGATAATATCATAAAGGGTATGGGGTGGGTGGGGGCCCACCTTTCCATTCCCTCTCCTCTCGTTTAAACACCCCCTACGCTAGCAGAGGCCGCAGGGAGTGGGTCGGTGGGGCCCCACGTGCCCGCCTCACCTTCCACTAACTTTTGAACGCCCACTCCCATTAAAATTTGGTAACGTCCTATTTAATTTTCGCACGGTGTTTTATTTGTAATGTAATATAATTTTCGTACGGTGATTCATTGAAACAAAAAAATATGCAAACAAATATATATATATATATATATATATATATATATATATATATATATATATATATATATATTTGTATATATATATACAAATATATATATATATATATATATATATATATATATATATATATATATATATATATATATATATATTTGTTTATTTATAATTATTTACAATATATGAAAATGGACTCTTTAACTTTTCGAGGAGAATAAGAATAATAATGATAATATCATAAAATTTATAGATCATTCATGAGTTAGTTTAATCGGGAAATAATTTACACATTGAATAGAAATGAAATCCTCTCATAAGATTGATCAGAGGGGAGAGATAAGGGTTTAAGATTTAATCAAATCTATATTCAGAAAGAATTTATTAAAGGAAATATAATAAAAGAAAAATGACTTCAATCCACAGATGATCAAACTAC
Organism: Cryptomeria japonica; assembly: GCF_030272615.1. Taxonomy (NCBI): domain Eukaryota; kingdom Viridiplantae; phylum Streptophyta; class Pinopsida; order Cupressales; family Cupressaceae; genus Cryptomeria; species Cryptomeria japonica. The sequence goes on from NC_081411.1 coordinate 401,930,347, forward strand.
AAACATGGAGAGATAGATTTATTTCCACAGAGAATAATGAATACAATTTATATTTTATTATCAGACATTTTTTGTTCACAGAGAAGACTGCTCATAAGGAATTTAAAATTTATGATCAAATCTACATTCAGAGAGAGAGATTTATATTTCATTTTGCACAGAGAGATTTATACTTCATTTTTCACAGAGAGATTTATACTTCATTTTTCACAGAGAATAATGAATACAATGAGGTTTAAATAATTTCATATGCAAAATATCATCTTGTATTCGCACAGAGGCGAGATTTTTCACGGGAAAGTAAGATTGAATGCAAGAAACAGATTTATATTTAAATTCCCAATCCAGTATTGAATTTAAGAGAAGAATAACGAGGACAGAGAAGATTTTAATATCAAAAAAAGAAATTTAAAATAAGGGAAAATATGATTTTTTAATTTTTTTTTCATATCAAAAAAACTTTTGGGAAAGCAAAAGCAAGATCATATATATATATTTCTAAAGAAATTTAAATAATAATAAAGCTATCTTTTACATGAGCTATATGAAAGTATTTTCATCATTATTTATCCCTAAATAAGAAGAAAAGATTTACAATCTAATAAAAATTTCTTTATATAAGGGAGGATATATATTTTTTTTTTTTTATAATACAAATTTCTCATATGACAAAAGAAGAGAACCTGGTTTTATCGAAGCTCGAAGTTGAATCTTCTAGCTATCATTTTTAGATCCTTCCTTGCAACTTGAGAGAAATCTTCAAGAACAACTTAACAATCCTGCAACGAAAATGAGACTACCAAAGAAGATCCTACAACTAAAAACTTGGGAAATTTTCTTCAAAACATAATCAACCCCTTCTTTAAAAATGAGATTCTTTTCCAATATTGGACTCATGCAAATTGATTAAAAACCTAGTGGGGGGAGTTACGTGCAAGACATTGAAGATTCCTTTAGAAGCTTCTAATTCCTCTTGCAACATGTGCCATAATTGGGAGGAAAAATAAATAAAATAAAAATAATGCCTTTTGAATTATATTCTCAAGTGTGCGTGTGTGTGTGTCTATTTTTATTCTTTTATAACATTTATTCAACCATTTTTAATAGCTTAACCAAAAATTTAATAGAATTGCATCAAATCAAAAAGTGATAAAGGAGGGTTGGGACAAAATGCATTCTAATTGATCCAATATTTGATTACTTCACCAAAATCTAAACCCACAATGTAAAAATGAGTTTGACATAAAATTCAAAAAAGCATATAGTTCATTCATATTGAAAAATTATTTGCATTTAATCTCTTTAATTTTTGTGCTAACAATTATAGAAAAAAAATATATTGGATATCAAATCATACTTTGATACCAATAATTTAACTTATTGACAAATTAGGAAAACAATTTTGTTATAAACATATACATATACCCGTGTTATTTTCCATTCAATTTTGTCACCTTGATAGAATGTTCTTAATACAATTACATTTCAAAAGAGATGCTCATGTTAAATTTGGCCTATGGCCCAATACGTATTCATATCCATTTTATCCCTATTTAAATCCATTCTCTTACATCTTTCACTTATTTGACCTTATTCTATATCTATTTGCACAAACCTTAATATTTTATCCTTCATAGCACATTTCTAAATATGTAATCCTTTAAAAAATTGGATTCTCTCTACCTATTTCATTTTCAAAATGTTTTAAATGAAAACATTAATTTAAACATCCAAGACTCGAATTTTATTTTTCTATGGATAGATTGTAGGCGCCAATGCCACTCTCTTCACCTGCCCCACTCTCAAAAAGAAAGCTAATGTGTGTGTAGGGGGAATCCAATAAATCCTTCTCTTTAGCCGAGAAAGGACACCTTTCCAATCAATCTTTCTCTTTGGCCTTAGCCAGCCGCCAATATAGAGGTAGGGCACCGGAGAGCCACCATCCAATTCTGGGAAAACATCATTTTTATAGCACTTGAATGGCCTCTTTGGCACCCTTTCTATCAGATATGGCATATCCTCCCATGACAATGGGAATCCCTATATCAATTTGATACATATTCTTATTAAATATTATTATCATTTAATAAATAAAATCATCCAATATATACTTCAAATTTTAAATATAAGAAATATTAAAACTTTGCTTTATATAAAAGAAATCCACATCATATTTCAATTTTTTAAGCCCACCACATCAAGATCATATAGGCCATATACACAACTACTACATGTTTTCACTTCAATTACATTGAAGCAACCTCATCTAAAGTATTGACTAATTATTTATTGCACTAAAATCTCTCAAACAATGTTAAGGAACAACATGGTTCTTTAATAGCTTACAAAATACCAAAGTATCAAAAATCGTCACGAGTTAGGCGAGTTTGTCGAGTTGGTGAGTTGAGCCCAAGTTTTGCTCATAACTCGCCTGACTCAAGCTCAAGCAAGTATTGGTAAAAATCGCCAAGTCTAAGCTCCAGGACTCGCATCGCAGCATGTCAAACATGGCAAACAAAGAGGCTGAGACTATGGCTATGGCAGAAGAGGATAGAGCACAATCCGACACAAACACAACTAATGTTGATCATTGCGGCACCTCAAAGGCAGAGACTATGGCTACTCAGTCTTCCAGGGCCTACCTTAGACACCTTTGTAGGAGTCAAACAAACTACTCTGAGGCTAAAGTTGAGGATGAGCTAGATCCTGAGCCTTGGACTTATAACTCTATATATCTATGTTTTCTATTTCCTTCAGCTACAATTTACATTTCTACACATGTGATGGATGTATGTGATCAAATTAGCTTCTATTTGATGATGTTATAGTGCCTATAAGCTTTATTAAATAATGGGTGCATGAAACAAGTTTTAAATCGTTAAACATCTCTAAATTTCTTAATTATTATTTCTATCAAACACAACACTATCCTTTGTAATACTTCTACAGTGATAATAAAAAACAATCTATTGTTGTGAAACAAATTCTAACATGTTCAATTAAACGAAAATTAATTATTAAAAAAAATAAAAAAATATTAAAGATGAAAACCCTCACAGCAACATTATATTAATTATAAAAGATGAAATCACTCACAGTAACATTACATTAATTAAGAAAGATCAAATCCCTCACAACTACATTCTCCTAAAAAAATTCATAATAAAAACTATATAGTAAAAAATACGAGTTATAAGTACAACACAACATTAACTATATTACAATATAAACATCCAAAACAATTCTTCATTAAGAAAAATATGAAATTGAACAGTTTTATGATATGCAGGAATGGTATAAGAGAGAACTAAAAAATCAACAGATAAATAACTTGAATGTGATGTGTTGTAATAAAAAAGACACTTGAAAAGGTGACCGGTATTAGCTGTGTTTATTTCTTCGATGTTTTGGATCAAACTCCATGATCTATCATCAGAAATAAATTTCTTGCTCTCTTTTAACGATGGATCATAGAGTGTGATCTAATGATAGATCATAGAGTGTGATCTGAAACATTGAAAAAATAAACACAAACTAAGACTAGAAACTAAGCTTATAGACTGTAGAAATCATATGACCACAAAACTCTTGATATTACCCATTACCCTTAAAAAGAAAAAAGAAAAAAAGCCGAGCCACCACTCCGCCATTCATCGTCATTAAGCACAAAATGATGAGTTTTAGTGTTCATTGATGTCTCAAATGTTTTTAAGTTTACATCCTCAACATAGGCACCAGCACTCAATGTGGGCCCCAATCTCTCCACCTATAAACCCTTTATTTTTTCGCTTGCCACAGTGAGTGCCAAGATTGAACCTCTCAAGATAAGAATGAATAGTCATAATCTAACAAAGAAACATATTAAAGTAAAAGAAATGATTACACCTTAAAAAACAAGAATCAGCTATACACAATTAATTATTAGTTCCTGCCCATGGCAGGAATACTTATGCATCCCCGTGGAATTCTCCGGTTTAAAGACGGGAAACTGGCTTAAACTCCCACGGATTTCTTCTTTTCAATTAGAACAAGCCCCTTTCATGAATTAAAAGACTTCTGGATTAAAATTGTGCAGGAATTTGTTGTATCAAATTTCAACTCTTTTCATTGTCGATCAATGCCTTCAGGAGATTTTAAATTATTGATTCCACCTGTAGTTGTAATTGCAGCTTAAGCTTCTCGTCTAACTGCTATGCATCATTGCCTCATAGAAGCTTATCATGATAACTGTTGCCTAGTAACCTGTTAAGCTCAAATACTTATCAATAAACCTTTGATTTGTGAAATTCAATTCAACTTTCAGACCTAGCTTTATATGAGCATAGGTTCTCCGCTTGCATTATCTCTTTCTAATTCCTCTTGTCATTCTTTACATAAAGATCCTTGGTTCCTCACATTCCCCCCAAAGAGATCACAGCAAATTTTATTTCTATAAAGAATATCTTAACATACTTCTGGCTTCCCAGAAAAAATAGACAATTAAAAGTTTCAGGCCACTCTTGCAGCCAAATATCAAGACAAGTGACTAGGGATGCAGATCAGAGTTCCTTGTATAGAGACTACTTTAAAACAAGAATTAGGAAAACTTAGAATCAATAGTAAACACAACAAATGCAATCGGGTCCACTTTAGTACATTTGTAAGTATTCAAAACTTTTTAAAGGTGTCAGTAATCATCCAAGCATTAGATGATCCGGTCATTATGTTTCCCCAATCCCTGTAGCTTCTCTCAACTTTCTCCTTATTTAAGCGGTGGTCTTTTCCTTCAACTTTAATATAAAAGAGGATTAAATATTTTAAAATCTCTTAATTAAAGAGAGCCAGTTAACTTGGAAGAGTTTCCTTCTGTAGTTGTATATTGACTAAACTGCATAATCATAATCATCATCTTAATAAAGGCAACAAAGAGTATAGCCTGAAACTTCGATTTCGTATTTCTGCCTTATGCGACTTCTCTCCTGAAGCTAGTTTTCAGGATGTTTATCCTTCTACATAAAAAAGTTTCCTTTCCTCATGTTTGCTGTGTGCATATAGAATAAGAAAAGGCAACATGCAGCTCTTTGCCATGAAAAACAACAGCGACTTAACCTAAATCTTCAAATAAAAATACCCTCAAAAGATTGCTAGAACGTATAATCCCAACTATTTTCATTGCCACGTTACCAACAGACAACTACCGCACAAAACAGATATTTAGACAAATAAATAGCAATATAAAGAGCCTACTCCTATAAAAATTGATGCAGATAAATTTAATAATCATAAATTATGTAAAAGTGGCTTAACCTCATTGTTAATCTATGAGAAAACCCACTTATAGATTAAACAAGAAAGTTAAAAGTTAAGGGATCATGACCCCATTGAGATCAACTGCTGCAATTGACGAGAAATCAAATTCATTTTAATTTATAACCATGTATTTATCCAGATTCCTCAACAGATTTCAAATAACATGTAAAAACGGAACGTTACCTATCTGTTAGAAGAATTATACATCATTTCACATGCTGCTGTAGTTATTAGCTTTTGTAACAATCCAACACAAACATCCAAATAAGACTTCTTCGAATTTAACATGATATATAAAAGAAAATGGTTCCTCTTACTTAAAAGTGTTATGATCTTCCAAAATTCTTTAATAAGAAAACTTCTCGGCAGAAAAGAAAGACCCTTTGTTGAGTGTCAAAAATATTACGCAGAAACTAAGGGTACTCACAGCAAAAAATAAACACAACTAGGCATTTAACCGGTGATATTCTGCGACTTGTTAAGGATCACTCCCTCATATTTGTTCTGGAACCACTTCATAGAATCGTCCTTGGTCACCCTATGTTGAATGCCAACACGGGACACAGCTCTCTTCCTTCTACTAATTCTGTAACCAGGGCGTTCTAGGACTACAAAGAAGTCCATGCCATAAATACCAGTTGAAGGATCATACCTGTAAAAGAAATGTATAAAACAACGAAGACATTTTACAAATTGATGTTCTAAAAATCACTACGCATGGTTAATTTCAATATTTCTCCAAGTTTCCAGTACAAGGTTTTGTGGATGGATAAAAAAACTTTAACCATAACTTGCGTGGAATGTACAAAATCAAGTACAGAATTGAGGACATGGTTGATAAATGATAATTCCATGTCAATTGTCAAATCATATATGTTAATGATAAATCAAAATGGTTTATAACTTTATATTATAATAGCATTGCTAAGAATCAGGATTGGCTCAGCAAACCGAAAGCATATATGGAATTCTACACAGATTGTAATGGGAAAAAAAACTAATTTCATCCACAGTGCAGCAAATTTTATTTTTGGTTTTTGGAAAAAACAAATTGCACTTAAAAAAAGTAAACTTTCAAATAACTTCAACTCACTTGATACCCAAATCAATGTGCTCCTGAATTCCAAAACCAAAACAACCTGTATCACTGAAGTTTCTTCTAAGTAATTCATACTCCTTCACTTTCAATCCACTCTCCAAAAGTTGCATAGCTTTTTCTCCTCGTACCGTAACATAGCAAGCTATTTTTTCATTGCGCCTGATTCCAAACGACCTGACAGTATATCTAGCTGCATGTAAAAGAGAAGAACAGGACAAATACAGATAAGACACAGATTGTGGAGAAACAAATACAATAAAAAGCACCTTATACAATGCAAATCTTACCCTTGGAGAAGACAGGAGTTTGACCACTTAACTGTTCCAAAACCTACCCACAGTCCACAAACAACAAAACTCAGTTTGGCAAGCCTTCAAAGGAAAATCAGCTAAGAATTAACTACAGTACATAAGACTTTAAATTACAAATATGGAGAACGTAGCATAAGGATATATTAATACCTTTGCAGCTCTGGTAAGCCGATCTCCACTCTCTCCAACTGATATGTTGAGAACCAGCTTCTGCACCTTAATTTCCCTCATGGGGTTCTTGAGTTTGTCAGCCATGAGGCTCTTGACTTTGGCGGAGTCCTAACAAAAAAACATTGCACAAGTTCATCCTGAAGGAGCTAAAAATGTTTAAGATGCATCAAAATTTGAAAGGCTAGCATAAAAATAGTCACTTTGCAAATACATCAAGAAATGTAGACAACAAACGGAAACATGAAAAAATGAACTTGCTTGTATAGTACACCTTCTAGCAATTATTTTATAAAGGTGTTCCCCCCTCATAAAATATTCAAAAGCAACAACTGAAAATATACTACAGAGTACAGACAAATAAATAACGGCTAAATTTTAATGCATATACAACAAAATATATATATAAATAGCAAGTTTGTAGAATTTAGCAAATTCCTCATACAAACTAAGAATAAAATTCTATTAAGCAATTTTGTAAAATTTATCAACTTTCTGATACAAACTGAAGCAATATGTGACAAAATATAAAAAATTGTTGAGAGCAAATTCTAAAATCTTGCAACCTCTCCACAAAATAAATAAATTAAGTTACAGGGTCGAAGCCCTTAAATTTTCATACCAAAAAAAAAAGAAAATTATAAAGGAAGGCATGGAAGCAAATGAATATAGATAACAAAACATAGCATGAGTTCATCCTGAAGGAGTTAAAAATGTTTAAGATGCATCCAAATTGGGAAGGCTAGCATAAAAATAGTCAACTTGCAAATACATAAAGAAATGTCGATAACCAAACAGAAACATGAAAAAATGAACTTGCTTGTATAGTACGCTTTCGAATTCTAGGGTTCGAAAAATAACTAGCAATTATTTTATCATGGCGCGCCCCCTTCATAAATATTCCAAAGCAACAACTGAAAATACACTACAGACAAATAAAAAACAGCTAAATTTAAATGCATATAAAACAAAAAAAATTATAACACAAGTTTGTACTTTGTAGAATTTAGCAAATTTCTCATACAAAAACTAAGATTATAAATCTATAAGGCATGGTAGTAATAATTATCAACTTCTCAATACAAACTAAAGCAATATCTGTGAAAAATAATAAAAAATGTCAAGGAAAAATCCTAGAATCTTGCAACCTCTCCACAAAATAAATAAATTAAGTTACAGAGTCGAAGAATTAAATTTTCATACCAAAAAGAAGGAAAGCATGGTAGTTGATGAATTGAAATACCACTAGAAAAAAAAATTTGCAGACACAAAAAGAGAAAAATAAAAAAACAATCAATTGAAAACACACTTGAAATAAAAGACCACTCGAAAAGAAGTTGGAATAGAATAGTGAGAGACAGCAAGACATTTGAGATAGTATGGATGCCCGGCAGATTATATAAAATAATAATTAATAAACATTCATCCAAGGTTTGGTAAAACGTGTGTATAATATCAGCATAAATCGACACTTTTCTAAGAAGAAATTTTTACTTTTCAAGTGACGTTAAGATTGAATAGTGAAAAGCAAGACATTACAGAGAGCATCCCCATTATTGGGTAACTGTTTGTAAAACGAATGAGCATGAGACTAGATGGAACCCTCCACCACAAGATTGGTGAAAGCTCAATTTTGATGGGGCTTCGGGGGGTAACCTGGGCCAAGTCAGAGCTGATTTTATCCTTCACAACTCTGGTGGGGAAATGATCAAAGGATAATCCTTGCTGTTAGGCTGTTATTGGCAGTTTATCTTTGGCCCCGTTGGAAGAAGGTAAAGTTTCAGTGATCAGAGGCAACTCTATAATTGTCATCAATAGACCTCAAAAAGGTGTCGGAATTCAAAATTTCAGAGCCTTCAAGAAGAAGCTACCTTGTTATGTTGAAAGTTCAATTTGGTTCATTTCACACATTGCTTCCAGAAGCAGAACAGCTGGCTGACTTGCTCGCCAACCATGGCATTGATCTCTCCCCCTTCTCGTCTTTGATTAGTGGAAATATTGAAGATTGGTATGGGCTTCAATGCCATAATTTAACTGCGCCTCTGTGTCTTAATCAACATTGATTAAATATCATGTTGTCCATAGATATGAGCAGGTTTCACCTGTGTCAGGTCAATTTCACAATCATTCTGTGAGTGGCAACGGCTGCCACACATGTGAGGAGCTTATTTGTTGTAGTTGCGTCGAGCTGCTAAGATGCTTTGCATGGGAGCTTCAATGGTTGGTTCGGTTTGGTTTCTTGTGCATTGGGCAGTGATGTTTAGGGCAGTCGTCCAGTTTGAGCATAGGGCTTCTACTAGGTGTCAGCTTGATGGCTTGCAGGAATGTGGAACATGGCCACAAACCACTAAGGCATGGCGCAATCTCAGACCAATGTCTTGTAAAATCTTTCATCACCCCAATAGGAATTTACTGAATCTCATGAAAAATTTAACTGGCAGAGATGACCTGCAGGACATGGTATGGAGGAATGATCTTACCTGACTTCCATGCAAATCTTGGTTTGGCCATTCCATCTGTGGAGATGGATAGTTGGGTAGAGATGCTGCTTCTCACCCCTTATGATGAGCCAGTGAAGACTTCTACAGAGAAAGATGAGGTGGAGGTTGGCCCTGGCGGCATGGGACCTGTGTCCATGGAAGGTGACATATCTGCCATGAGGGAGGAAATTCATAATTACTCAAGATTTGGAGTCTTCTTCAGAATATTATAAGGACATTTGTAGTGTGGTTCATCACCTGCTGGTATCTCATCATCAGGGCTTCCTGGAGGTTACCAGTGCTTATTCTCTCTCATGCTGGAATGAATAAAAGTTGTGCCGGTCAAAGAAGAGAGCCAAAATTATCCGTGGAGTTCAGTTTGTAAGAGGAACGACCCTGTGTCTCAAGGCAATGATAAACTGAAATGGGTGATGGTTGCACTTGCAGCTGAAAAGTAGTAGGTGAACTCACTCAGTAAGGCAATAGAAGGCAATGATCCAGTATTAGGTATTGGTAATGTTGAAAATGTAGCTAGGTCGTATCCCTTGATTGGGCTGACCTAGCTTGGTAAATTTTAATGTGGCCTTCGGCCTTAAAATTTATTGTGTATGGGCCTATTTGGGATATTGTGTAACTTGTAAATTCAATAGGTCAGGACCTATTAATATGTAACTTGTAAAGTGTTATTGGTCAGGTCCTAACCGATGTGACTTGTGATATTGGTCTGACCCTATAATGGCGAATGTAACTTGTGGTTATAAATGGGTCTGACCCTATAATGTAACTTGTGAATTTGTAATTTGGCGCCAAAGCCGACCTAGGCATAAGGGTTAAGGGCATGTATATAAAGGAAGTGACTTGAGGTCACAAGTTACATAACATAAGCGAATATCATCTGCCTTAATGCGATCTGTTCTGCTCCAAAAGATCAGCAAACTACATTCTGAAGTCAGCGAAATTGTCTTCTAGCTGGGTGAACATCTTCCTAGGTCTGCCGAACCTGCTCCTAGGTCTGCCGAGCCTGCCCCAAGACTGCCGAGCCTGCTCCAACGCTGCTGAACTTACTTCAGCCTGTGCTACATCTGTTCTAGGGCAAGCGAACTCCCTCACATGATCTGCTATCAACAATCTAGGTGATTGTTCAAATCTGACCTGAACTGTGATTCAGATAAGTTCTTTGTATGCCCTAGAAGGGCAGTAATGTAATCTGCTGCTATACCAAATCTAATCAGATCTGAGTTTTTTGGTTGCTGGGTTTTTCCTCCAAGAGAGAGGTTTTCCCAGGGTACATGTGTGTTGTGTATGATTTACTTTGCATTCTGATTTTCTGTTCTATACTGCTAATCTGATCACTAAAAACTAACAGGTATGTCGGAGTAACAGAGCTACCATGAAATAGGTGCTGGTCAGAATTTTGCTGTTGGGATCATCATGTTGGTTTTTTAATTTATATTTTGGCTTGCTACACCCCTGCATGGGCTTCTAATGCAGCTTTTTGGTTCAGTTTCTAGCTTTGTGTGTTTTGCTTGCTTCTTAACAGAAGGCCAAAAATAGACCAAGAGAGAAATGCATTACAGATAGCATGGATGAACTGAAGATTATGAAAGCGTCAAACCAAAATTTGGTGGAAAAAATGACAAGATTTTCAGGATAAATCTCCATCTTTCTAGAAAAAAGAATTTTTATTTAAATGTAATGAATACAATCCAGAATCTATTTGAAACTAATTTGAAAGGTTCAGATATAAGGCATCACTTAAAAAAATAATTGAGCACGAACTACAAGACAAAGGAGCTAGTGTCAAAAATTGTTTGAAATGTACGTACACCGAGGGACAATTATTAGTTATAACTATGTATTTGGCTCTTTCAGTTAAAGAAAAAAAATTCTCACACAAAGAAAGGCTTGAAAACAAAAAAAACATATATGTTAAATTAATTAAAATGCTTTTACAAATATATATAAACCTAGACAATCTGAAAAACTCAAAAGGCAAGGGCCGAACCCTAATGGCAAGTGAGGCCCCTCGATGCCCTCTAAACTCTATTAAACCCTCAAAAATCCTCACATTCACCCACAATTTCATTTCATCAGCTAGGTTGAAGAGGAGCTGCAAGTGCAAGAGAGGTGAGGAGTGTAATTGAGGTGTTGCAAATGCAAGAGGGGTGAGAAGAAGAGGATTCTACACCAAGTTGGATGGATTTTTCAAGCACAAGGTAGGATGCTATGACTAATTTTTTAATTGTTTTTGTAAGTTTCAACTTTTTTTTTTCAAAGTTAAAATTTGATAATAATTCCAGAGACATGGCTGCAAATGCATATTCATAGATTCATTGCAATGTTCATTGTTCATATTGCCATCAAGATTCAACATAAATTTTATTTTCAAACTTGTCAAACTAGGTCGAAACTTATGAAATTCGAGTTTATATTTGTTTATTGCCATTTCACAATGAGCTCCCATGGCATGAGTGAGGATGAGGTGGAGGTTCATAGTGAAAGTACTGAATCTACCTATGCACCTAAGACTGAGAGGGGTGACCATGGGGCTGAAGCTTAAACCTGAAGCCCAAACTAGTTCTATTGGCAAGTGCAGCTGCAAGTATAGAGCCCCTCCACATTACTGGCAGAGTATGCTAGGGGTCCTTTTGATCATAAGTCTCCTCTCTGACAGTTTGCCACAAAAATACCAAGCAAGCCAAGGACATCTGGTGGCACAAGATTGTGGAAGAGTCACTTTTATGATCTAGAATTTTTTGGCAGTACTGCTAGAGTTAATGCACACCTTTTATTCAAGGAAAAGGTGTGGAAATATGTTCCATTTTGGCAAACTAGGTTGAAACTTATGAAGTTTAAATTTGTCAATATTGAAATTTAAAAATTATTTTCAAATTTGTCAAACTAGGTTGAAACATATGAAATTTGAATCTATATTGTTTATTGCAATGTCACAATGAGCTCTCATAGCATGAGTGACAATGAGGTAGAGGTTCAAGGTGAAAGTACTGGATCTACATATGCACCTAAGGCTGAGGGGGGTGACCATAGGGCTGAGCCTCAACCTGAAGCCCAAACTAGTCGCACGGCAAGTACAGCTGCAAGTATAGTGCCCCTCCGCATTAACGGCAAAGTATGCTAGGGGTCCTTTTGATCGTAAGTCTCCTCTCAGACAGTTTGCAACAAAATTACCAGGCAAGCCAAGGACACCCGGTGGCACAAGATTGTGTAAATGCCACTTTTGTGATCTAGAATTTTTTGGCAGCATTACTAGAGTTAATGTACACCTTTTTATTCGAAGAAAAGGTGTGGAAATATGTTCCTTTTTGGCAAACTAGGTTGAAACTTGTGAAATTTAAATTTGTCAACATTGGGATGTAGAGCAAGAGGAGCCAGCACAGATCGATGAGGGTGCTACAATTCGAGAGGCAGGGTATGGTTGGCATTAGTTTAGCAGAGCTTGACCATGTGGAGTCTAGTAGTTCAAGTGATAAGGAGTTTGGGGATATGATTAGAAGCCTCCTTTCACTACATTTTGTAATCTTGATATCATGCTACTCATGCAATCATCTTTATGATATTTTGGATATGATAGAAATCTACAATTTGACATTTTCATTTGTCAAATTTTAGTAGTATTCAAGTATTTTAGTATCTGCAGTTTTGCTATTTTACTAATTTACCGAAGTTTCCTTTAATATGTAATTCCTATACATCTTTTTATAACTAGTTTTTCAAGTACCATATGTATATCAGTGCCAATCCATTACTTTAAGAATACCTTAAATTCTTAACACGCTTAAAGGTCCTATAAACTCAAAAAGCAGCCTTAATATGCATAAAGACCTTGTGATACAACACCAAACAAAGACAATGTGCAGATAAGCCATCATGAGTCATAGTAAACTTCAAATGATATTGGTATCAAAAGAGAGATCATAGTGTTCTATGAAGACTATCCTATGTATCACAATGTTCTAAGAAGAGCCATAGATACGATAGTCATCAAGTTGTTATCTATGAACTATCATTTATAGTCTATTGAGACTACAGTATATAGAGCTCATAAATGATCGTCATGTCGAGTAAACCCAAGTCAAATGACCTACAAGAATATAGTCTAATATGTATGATGATGATATTTTTGATGACCCATATGATATTTGATCAATGATCAATGATGGCTGATTCTTGACACTTGACATTATTATTTTTTAAATTTTAAGTTTAATATAAATCATGACATTCGAATGACTAGTTTTTTTTTAACTATTAATATGGTGGTGTATTTTGAAAATAATTACTGCTGCAAATATCTACATATTTCTAATTTTTAATTTTTTTTTGTGTGGACGAACCCAACACCCAAAACAATTTTGCCAAAATCTGCAAAACCGAACCTGAGTCCAAACCGAAACCTGCAACCTTGATAAAACCCAATATGTGATTCATATATTAGCCAAATCAAGTGAAAGACAACCTCTAACCTCTACTAAAATCTACAAAATGGAGATGAGGAACTAGGAATAAGTCAATAGTGTGCGAGCTATTACTTTTTCGTTATTAGATATTTCATATTAATAATTAAGTAAACTGTAAAATATATAATTTTAGAAGGAAAAATTAAAAAGAACGATAATTTGATAAAATATGTAATTTTGTAATTCTGATTTTCACTAGGTGATCACACGTTAACATTATTAATATATACTGCGAGATCTTTTCATCTATTCCCCGCCTTGTTTTGATGATAGAAAAAAGGATAGCAAACGCTGATATAAATCTCTTCTAGACAGTTATCAAAAATCTTAATCTCTCATTTTATGGACAGTGGAAAAGGGTTTGAGAATGAGCTGAGACCCTTATAAACTCCTCTGCCTCGTACACTCCAAATATATTCATTCCTCTTAGTAATTAAACTCATTCAACAGAAACACAAGCCCAAAGGAGCCTGTTTTCATCATTTTGACAGCAAACGCGCAATGCTAAAAATATTTAAAAAGTCAAAGCTACCTGTAACGAAACTTCTACACACTCTTAACCGAAAAGAGGAAATTAAGTTAAAATCTTGGCCTCTAGTACACCTGACATTTTCCTTCTTTTCATTATGACTATTTCATATTCAACTTTAATATATTTTTGAACTCGTCCTTTCAAGGCCGAATACGAGTTTTCATCCAACCCCTTTCGGTTTTAAAAAAGGTCAAATTTTGTTTTTCTCACACTATTCCCTGATGGCAACAAGGGTTCTTCCCAAAATTCATTGAAAGTACCAGAAAGCACCATTTATGCATTTCCTTTCAAAGATCATCATAAATAGCCACAACAAGTTCTAGAGATTTCATGCAGGCTCAAAGAGGATTTCATTCAATTACAAATTAAAATTATCTCTAACCTTAAAAAGATGAGTGCAGATCACGCTGAAAGATTACCTCTTCACCAGTGAAACAAACGTCCAGAGTTCGAACAATCCAAAAACTTGAAAACAAACCTCTGATCACAACGACAATGTTATAAATGGAGGCGGTATTTTAACTAAAGCCGCGAAACCCTAAAATGTTCCAATTCACTCATTTTATTATTTGTATTTATTAATCGTTTTTTATATATTTTTTTAGTTATTTAATTTTTATTTGTTTTCTCAAACCCATATCATTATTGCTATTTATTTTAGAGGATCTCTTTAAGCTAACATCTTTTTAATTAAGAATCAAGGATTGAGGAGTATTCATTTTGTCAAAGTTATGAGGGTACAATGGCACAATTCAATTATTTATAGTACTTTGAGGGGATTTGAAGCTTGTGGATGACATAATTAAAGATCATACCATCACAATTATCAATTGTGGTCAACCCATTAAATTACAACCATTTAGTATGCAATATTATTTAGAATGATACACTAGATATCCTTTGCAAGTCCCCTTTATAAGTAGCACTTCATTAGACATGGTATTTCCACAATATGTGAGATTAATTTGAGAGTGCTTCTAATAATAATTGTGTAGAATTTTTTTTGCATCAACATTTTGTGGTAAACTCTATGCTTTTGAAATCTCTTTATTAGTACTTCACCATTAGAAGTGCAATCAATGCCCCATAGGGAATTTCATCTTAAGTAATCATAATGGTGAAATGAGCATACACACATCATTTCCCATTCCATCTTGTGTCAACCTTGATGGGAACATCCCTAATCCAATAGTATAGTGACTAGTAGCATATTCTTTGTTAAGCTTTTAGCTTGTGGCTTGATTCTTATTTGTGTTTCTCTTAATCTATTTACACCATTTTCGCATTCATTGTTTACTCATTATTATTGTACTCTCATTTACACTTTTATGCATTTGTTCTTTAACTTGAAATAATAATTTTACCCTAGACTTCATTTTTTAGTATATTGAGATTGACTTAGTTAAATTAAGTAATGTACATGAATGAACCTAAAACTCAAATCACTAAAAGAAAATTTAAACTCTCTTGCTATTTTCTACTCATTATGGGCTAGCTTAACAAGTGCATGTGAACATGTTGTTATGTCACGATGCCTAATGGCATTCCATGTGCACTTAATTTCAAATGCAACATCAAAGAGAAAACCATTAGAGCACACTTAAATCTCTAAGGGAATTAGAGAATCAAATAATGCAATTATTGTGATCTAGATCATCTAAATAGTGGTGAATGTTGTCTTCGATATTTTTCATCACTGTTAACATGTCCC
This sequence comes from Cryptomeria japonica, assembly GCF_030272615.1. NCBI lineage: Eukaryota > Viridiplantae > Streptophyta > Pinopsida > Cupressales > Cupressaceae > Cryptomeria > Cryptomeria japonica. Next base: position 401,946,415 of record NC_081411.1, read on the forward strand.
ACCAAGGGGTTTGACCTAGGAGAACTTATTCACCAATTAAATCAATAAACTCCTAAACAATGTCTCTAGGCACCACAATGAGAAATCCAACAATCTAGAAGATGAAAGTAAATGAATTTTCAAAGCTCAATCTAATAGTTCACTCCCACACACAAATTTTAAACATGTAGGCCACAAGTTTGACCTAATCAAATTTTGAGAACAACCTACTTCATATTTTAGCATTCTACTTCCAACATGTATAAGAAGTTGTCGCTCTAATTTTTAATGTTAAAATTTATGATCAAAATAGCATGTGGCTATTTGTTGATCATCAAGATCAACTAAGTGCTTTCCATGTATTTTATCTTTCTAAATTTCAAGTTTTAATTACATCATCTATCACAACTATAAATTAAGATAAATGCTTCTCATAGTTGGAAATTAAAGTGTCTCAACCTTTGAGAATTCTTATAATTATTTATTATTTAGCATTTTCTCAAATATATTTGGGTATTATTGTATTTTATTTTATATTATATGTATACTCCAACATAAATGTGGTGTTTGATTTTTGAGGTGGCACTCCTTTCCATGTGTTGGCATCTCATGGTATAAGTAAAAAGTCATAAGAGCGTCTAATGTCATTATAAAATTGGAAGATGTGGGGGGTTGTTTATGATGAATTTTATGACATATGTAAGAGCATGATCATAGGAAGTTACAAAGTGGACCACGAATCTTGACTAACTTATGAAACGTACTATAACACATAAAGCATCTCTCTAAAGGAAGTAAAAGACAAATGGTGAATCAAGTTTAGTTGTAGATCTTGATAATTATTACCATGGCATTTATGGACCTTTTTTGTGCCCATGGTAATGTACTTTGATAGAATTTTGGACCTCTGTGAATCTATATACCAAGGGTTTGAGATGGAGTCATTGCAAAGTTTTTTATATAGGCTTATGCTATCAATTTTCCTTAAAAGGAACAAGATGTAATCTCTATGTTAAGGCTTTGATTTTGCCAGTGTATAGTAACATGTTTGTTTTTGTAGACAATACATTGGTTTAATGCTTTTGAGTGTGTGATTTTTTACTCATAAGGGTTTTCCCTACATTTATTAGTGTATCTTCTCTTCAATCTATTTTCTTCTCTTTGATGTTCTTAAAGTGTTAATTCACATTTCATTATGTTGACAAATTATACTATATTTGAATGTTAGATTATCTTTCCTCTAAAGTTTAACATTGAAAATTAAATATGTATGTTTCTATTTTAAAGGTATGGTAATATGTGCTTTTATCTAGATATTGATTATCTAATTAGGGAAAGCATAGGATACTAGAAGGTACATATTATACATTTTTTTATTACAACTAGTATTAGAGCTATGGTTGGATGCACTTGCATGTTGTTGGGATGCACTTGCATGTCATTGCATGTGTTAGCATGTTGGTGCATCTGATGGTTCCATGGTGTTTTAGGTTTTAGATATTTTTCTTTTTTGATTTTTTAGTCTAGCAAGCTTGAGGAAATTTATAAGAGTGAATCGACTAATTATTAATCCTTTTTTGAGTGGAAGTCTTGGAATTGATCTTCTTTTCTAAGGTACAACACAAAATTGATGGATGTATAAGAGATTATTATGGAGTTGGTCATGTGGTTATGTGCAATATCATATCGAATTGGAGTTCCTATTTGATAGTGTGTAATAACCCTCTTGTCTGGTGGTTGTGTTCTTTTATTCCATGGCTATGTGTAGCAAAGTATTCATGTTGGGTGTTTGTTCTTCCTCCCCAATAACATGGATAAACTTTGGGTTGTCATAACTATGGTTTGACATACTTAAGTTGGGGGCATGGTTGTATCCCCCAAGGAAACTATTTTATTAACTCTAAATAAATGTAGGATATGAATTTGGTTATTGATCGATATGATTGCTTTTGGAACAACCTAGCTCCTCTATATGCATGTACATGGTAATGGTTGTATAACTTGGCCTATTTGATGACTTGGAGTTCTTGAATCAATTTTATTTGTATTGTTTGGTTGTACTTGCATGTTTTAGATTCATAACGATTTGATATAAAAAAATTTATAGATTTTCTATTCAAAATCTATGATGTATGCTTATTTGTGGTATTTCATTGATCCAGTTTAACTATTTAAACTATTTTCAAACTTATAGGTCCTTTATATAATAAGTAGATATATATTTGCATGTATGTCTATGACATGGATCATACTGGAGGTATATAATTGACTAAAACTTTTGGTTATATAAATCTATAGATAGAATATTTTCAAATTATGAATCACATGGGGTTTTTCCTAATTCCAAGATAGATGTAAATCAATATGCATGCTCCATGTATAATTGGAGGATGTTATATGCAACTTTCTTAATGTAGAGAATTTAATATATGATAAGTTACCCACAATTTTTGTAATTTTTTTGTGGTGGGTTTTAATGGGCTAAAAACCTATTGAGATTTTGGCAGCCTTAATTCCTTGTATGCTTGAGTCTATCCATTTAATCTTCACCTTAATTTCCCCACCTTAATCTCCCTCCCACTTTTGCCACTAATAGTTTATATAAAAAGAAGTTAGTTAATATATTTTTAGAAGAGCAAAATATTGCTTTGAATAAGTTTATTTTTAGAAGCATTAATTCATTTAGTTGAGAATGAATGAAACAACTTTAATGGATCTTCTATAATAAAAGGTATTATTATGTAGATCATATTGAAGGGGAATGTTGATTTCAAAATATTTGTTTTGGATCATATATCTTTTCTTGTTAAATCATGTTTGTATTTTTATATATTTATGACTACACACAAAAGACTTTTATTAGTTTATTTATATTGTTGGTATGATATTATGGTTGTAGACCAAGATTAACTTCCACAATTATATTTTGGTTTATGGACTAAAGACCAACATAAATATATATATCTTTTATAGTCTAGATGTTATGAGATGTAGACTATATAAATTGTAGCACAAATAATGTATAATATAGCAGACACGTTCAATATAAAAGAAATGTAATTTGCCTATTTTCATCAAGGAGAAGTTTGCAACTATTTATTCTTTCATGTGGCTGACTGTGAGGAGAGCCCACTCTAGGAACAGTTCGTAATATTTTATTTTTTGATTATGTGTCTTTTAAATTATTTAATTCGTATTCTTTAAATTGTACTTAAATATTATTCTATGGTTGTTTTGTGTTTTTTTTTGGAGGATAAAGGTATGAATTGCATAATCATATATTGATAACCATTACACTAATATTCTTTAATAGTGTACTACTTAAATACATGTGTCTATGTTTGGTTTGAGAAAGTTGTAAACTTATATTATGTAGCAGAGTACTTTATGTTCCTAAATTAGATTTACCTTAAATTATTCAAAAGGATTCTAGTTTCTATAACTTATTTTTAAGTTAAATTGGATTTCATTCGACTCAAGTTACTACCTCTAACCCTTGAGCAAACATGACTACACATTTCACAAGTATACTCCTCATGTTGACATATGATTAAACTAAATTGTAAACCTAACTATCAATTATATTTTAAAAATAAAACGTAAAATTATTATCTTTAGTTTTGTCCTAACATTTTCATGTCATTATGAGAGAAAGGCATTAAAGGCTTGGTAGCCTATTAAATTTACTTAGTACTAGTGTGTCAAGGAGAAAGTTTATGCAATTATCAATCTTTCATATGTAAATTACCTTTGTTTTGCATTGTTTTAAATCATATAGATGCATGAATCAAGCTAGAGATTATAAAGGTGGATTTTTAAACAGATTATTGTAAGTAGATCATCAAGCCAAAATAATCCCATACAAGGTATAGTCACGAGTTTTGAACAAACAAACAAAAAAGAAGTTATTTGAACTTGATCTAGAAAAAATATGATTGAATAAACCAACATAAAATCTTTGAGTGAACAAACACAATTAGATCTCAAATCACTACTTGATATTTCATTAGCAAGTTCAAATAAACTCGAATCATCATTAGCACTATTGAAGAAACTTACTAGTCCATTAATGTTGTAGTTTAGTTTAGAGCATCATTTCTTAAGTGATAATAGACAAGAAGCTAAGAGATAATATATACTGTAGACACCTAAAAATGTCTCATTAATTCTACACTAATTATTCATCTATTTAATTAAGTAATTCTTTAATTATTTGATTCAATTAACTATTTCTTCTAATCATCGCCCTTCAACACTCCTAATTATTCTATTTCTATTCTCAAATCATTTTAATCAATTAACCATATCTCAATTATTAATTAAATATCAATTATTAATTAATTACAACCTTCTCCTTAGTTAAATAATCTTTATTGTTTAATTAATTCAATTTCCTAAGTTTAAATAATTTCATTAAAATTAATTAATTAAATTCCTCCAAATCCCCAAATTATAATTCCAATTAATTCCATCTAATTTTATTTCATATTTCCCCAAATTCGAATTTCATATCATTTCATCTAATTTCACATTTCACCAAATCTGGATTTCAATTAATTTCATGTGCATTTCAGCATTCGAATGACCAAATTCAAATTCAATTTCAAAATCCTACAACACATGCTAAAATTAGAACTGATTGATCAAATCAGCTGTTTGTTGGCATTTTGGTGCATTTTGTATGACCAGTGAATGATATGGTTGTCATTGTTGGCAAAATCATCTTCCAAGACTTCATAGTCTATCGACAATGAGTAGAACGATATACAGAGGATAACTGGCTAGGTAATGTGTAGACAGGGCAAGCAATAAGGAGACCGACACAATAGGGCAAGTAGTGAGTAGACCGGCACATAGGAGGCCAACCAACAAGTAGTGATTAGACTGACATAGAAGAGGTAAACCGGATAAGCAGTAAACAGATCGGTATAATCAGCTAAGTAGTTATTAAACCGGTATATAAGAGGTAACCGACTAAGTAGATTTTGATTGGCACACCAACAGAGTTTGTAACCGACAATCTTGGTAACGTTCAGTTAACATCCAGCCAAATCGGCAGTCTTATCCAATCAACCGACAGACTTATCGACATGAACTACTATTTTGATAGAGATTCCTAGAACAATTTATGCAGAGTGATTTATGGCACGGTAACAAAATTTTGAATCTGATGTTTTGGAGGGAAATTTGGTGACAGAATCAAAGGTTAATAAATTCATTTTTGTGAAGGTTGTTGTTGCTGTGAAAATAGATTTGAGAAAGGGTGTACACAGGGAGAGTAGAGTTGAGTGCAGAGACGAGGATCAGAAAACTGACAAAGTACAGAGTCGAGGGTTAGAAAACCGACAGAGTGTAGAGCTGAAGGTATAAGCAGAAAACTGGTGTTGTGCAAAGAAGACACAACTGGTGCAGATAGAGTTTGATTTTCAGAGTGATCTGAACAAGCTATCAGTAGCCACTCCAGCAGATCATCTTTCTGTTGCTTTCTAACCATTGCAACTAAAATCCCTTAATAGGGTGGACTTTAACAGGCCCCATTGTAAAAAAATCCCTTAAAGAAGTGTCATCTTAATTGATGATCTTAAGACCTTTAACAAGGCTACCTTTAATAGGGTAAAGGCATTGGCAGGCCTTAATAGAAAATCCCTTAACTGGGTGACACCTAATAGTGTCTTTGTAATCTCCTAACAGGGATGGCTCCTCACCAAGAGTGCTTCAGAAGAGTACAAATTTTGTGAGTTCTTACTCACTTCGTGGTTTTCTCCCATTTGGGTTTCCACGAGATAAATCTTTGTGTCACTTTGTATCTTTTCATGCATGCATATTCTTCTGCAGTAATTATTAATATTGATGAATGTTAAGTTAGTACAAACTCGAGTTAAAAGTTTTAATTGGGTAAAACCGGTAAAGTGTTGATTTACCCCTCCCCTCTCAGCACTGGTTGGGACTAACAATTGGTATCAGAGCTTTGGTCCTCTGAAGTGAATCTTGACAACTTGAGGAAAAAGATCTTGGAAGAATATCAATATCAGAAGCAGATTGATGAAGCAAATTAAATTATTACTCAGATGAAAGAGAGACTGAGAAAATATCTTGCAAAAAGAAAGGAACTAGCTCAATAGCTAAATGAGAGTCAGGACATCATAGATCAACTCTCTAAACAATGGATCTGAAGAAGTTGAAGAAGCAGTCTTAGAACTCATGGAAAAGAACAAGAATCTAACTGAAGAAATCACACATCTCAAAAGAGAACATGAAAGTCAAGCCATGAGAATGACTGAGTTACTAGAAGCCAGCACAAGTGTTAATGAATGAAAAAGAGATGCTGAAGAAGCTTTGTCAAAAGCTGAAAGATCCAAAAGGCTTGTTGAAGATGCCCTGAGAGAAAATGATGCAATCATGATTGAAAAAGATGAAGAAATCCGAATTCTCACTCGGGAGAATGAATACATACATAAGCAACTGCATGACAACACAAAAGAAAAGGACAAGATGGTGAAAGAGATTGAAAAACTCAAGAGTGATTTGAAAGCTGAAAATAAGAGAAATGAGAAGCTGAGGAAATTCAATGAAAGCTCTGAGAAGATAGATAAACAGTTGAAGGCTTAGAGAAGAACAAAGGAAACAACCAGTCTTGGTTACTCTGATATAGGTCCTATGGAAACTGGAGAATCATTTAAATCCAAAAGGATAAAAGATGATAGAAGGAATCATTCCAAAGTGAAAGGTATGAAGTTTCCCAAATATTCTTGTAATAATTGTGGTAAATTGGGTCATAAGTTTGATGTCTGTAGAAACAAATCAATTAGTCAAAAGAAGATTTTCATCTTTGATGGTTACTGCCATAACTATCATAAGTATGGTCGCACTGCCTATGAGTGTAGATCTCAATCTAGCAGTATGTCAAATAGAATAAGATTCAATGGACATTGCTTTACATGCAATAAGCTTGGACACAAATCTGAAGAATGCAGGCTTAAGTCAAATGTATAAAGATCACCATTCAAACTACTTAGTCCTAATAAAAGATATAACCAGTTCAATGTCACCTGTTCCACTTGTGGTAATTTTGGTCATGTTGTAGCAAATTGCAGAGTAAGATTAGGGCAGAGAAATAATGCAGGACCATGGAGGACAACTGGTACATGGCATGTTTCAATTGTCATAAGATCGATCACTTAGCCAGAGAGTGTAGGAACCAATCATATAACCAGTTTGGAGATAATAACCGGTATGACAAGAAGAAAGGACAAAGTGAATTGAAAGGAAAGAAGGCAATTGAAGAGGTGAAGAACGAAATGAAAAAGACATGGATTAAGAGAGAAGAAAGAAAATAAGGAGAAAGTCCTCCAGAAACTAAGTCACCATCCATCAGTGATGACAGTTCCTCTTCAAACTAGGCATATCGATGCTCAGGGGGAGCACATATGGTAAGTTTACTTTTGAATCCCATGTTACTAATATAAGGTTAGGTCTATCTACATAGTTGAGATGCATAAAAGTTAGCCTAAAGTTCTTGTTTGAGAAATGTCTTGTGAGTTAATTGTTTGTGTATCGGTATCGGTAACAAACAACCGGTAAAAGGCAAATCGGTGTACTTTAAGATGCAATTTTCAAATCTAACTGTTGTATCATAACACCGATAAATCTCAATGGATAAATAAGAAAATGTCAACACATTTTCATTTATCCTAATTTCTTGTGAAATTTCTCGAGCACTTGTGCAATCAAAAGCGATTGGAATCTTGCTAGTAATATTTGTGCGAAAAGTTCAAGCAGAGTGATAGTGGTGTTTGGTATTTCTAAGGAGAAGGTATTCAACCTCGTCCGAGAAAAGTTTGTTTGAAGTCCATCATGGAAGCACCTATATCAACTCATGTGTTGGTTGAAGCTATCAAAGAACCCCAACCTAAGTTCAAGCTGCATTCAACGAAAGGCGGTGAGATCGACATGACTAGCACCTTATCATCTGTGCCCTCTGATGTATTATTGGTTGAAGACATTTGCTCCTACATCCACTACAAGCTGGAAGAACTTGGAGATAAATTCATTCATAATGAATTTAAAGGGTTCTATGTTAACGATCAGTTGAAGTCAGAATATCTACCTCTGAAGACTAAGGGTTTGTCTAATGTTGTCGATTTTCCCGATTAGTTTCATGCTGACTAGGTTAGGTATCTACTGAGCAGAGTTCATGATCAATTTTTGTGGCTGTAAAATCAAGCACCGATCAAGATCACAAAGGATGTGCTTCGAAGAGTTATAGGGTTTAGTGCAACCGGTGAAGCATTAACCCTAAGAAAAATTTCATAAACTGAAGTCACCCAGTGAACCAAATCCCGTTGTGACAGTAGAGCAATGACAATCACTCATATTGAGGATGTTGAAGTAAAATTTGCCTCAGTAGTGCTGGGTTATAGGGTATATCAATCAAGTTGGATGAATAGTGTGTCAAGTAGTATCATACATGTTGCATACTGAATTATCAAAGAAGATGCAACCTATGATATTTGTGAGATGATCAGAAGCCAATTTATGATGAACATAGAGAGAATCAAGAAGGACAAGAAGAAATCTTTCAAATATGGGTCACTACTGGTACGTATATTTTTCTATGTGCAAAATTTTTTCCCCGGTAAGGGCAATGTAGTATGGTTTGAAGAAAAACCTATCATGGTTCAGATAGGTGAAATTATTAGGGATCTAGGAGATAGGTTTGGTGAAACAATGTGGGGATACTTGAAGGAATTTCAAATTAGGATGCACAAGAGGGAAAGAATTCCAACCGATATAGTACAAAAATACAAAGACAACATTTTCTTTCTTGTAGACACAGATTGTTGTAATTTACAAGTGGTTCAACCCGGAACCTTTTGGGTCCACCTATGGGCTATGAGGTTGCATCAGACATTATTAAGATACATGTCAACATGCTACTGTCCAAACCAGGAGACCCAAAGGCAAAGAGATTTGGAACTTGCAAGGAGGAAAGCTCCAAAATAAAACATGAACTTCAAGTGCCAATCATGAAAAGAAAAGTAAGAAGAATGATTGACACTCTTGACAAAAAGTATGGACGTGAAGCATCGGGTTCCACTACCTCCACTAGTGCTAGTGAAAAAATAGGGGTCAACCCTAATAAAGATGAAGAATTAACAAGTGAAAAGAAGAAAGTACCCAAGACAAAGCCAAAGGGGACTGTAGCAACCAAGCCTGCAACATATACAAAAGACAAAGATTTAGGTACTTTTGTATCTTCTCTGAGTAAAGATAGACTAGTAGGAGTGACTTATACAAGAAAGAATAAGAGTGAAGGAAAAGTCAATACAAAGCTCAAAAGGGATGAAAAAGAGGGTGATATCATTGACACCCAATCAGATGTGGAAATTAAGGAGGTTAGAAGAAGTGGAAGAAACAAAGCCCCAACAATTGATGAATTGGTCCATGGGATCAAAGAATTTGGAGGTTTGTCTATTGTTAGGAAAACATATTCCCTCAGTAATGAAGAAGACAAAAGGAAAATTGAAGAAGCCCTGATCTAGAACTTGCACAAGTTTTGTAGGACTCCCACCAAATTATATGGAATAATCCCATTAGATTTGAAAGATTAAATTGAAGGGAGATGGAAAACAGCTCTGGCTACTAAAAAGGAACACAGAATAAAAGCACTCATGAAAGTGCAACATGATTTAAACTATTATCTTCTATCTAACATGAATAAAAGCACTGAGTCCTATGGAAGAAGATGAGTAAAATAGAGTATGCATTATTATGACTATGTATGCATGATATGTAGCTATTATGAATGTATGGATGGATGGAATGCAATATATACAGATGAGATGGAATGACGATCCATAGTGCTTTATTTTTCATCATTGAGCTTTAAAATGTTGTAAGAAAATACAAGCAACTTGACATAAAGATTTAAGATGACCAGAGTATTTCTTACATGGATTTGATATAGCAAGTTAATACAAGCAACTTGATATAATGGATCAAGTTGACCTGAGTATTGCTTGTGGAACAGACAAGGATTATCTCCGTTCATGCATGACTTGGATCATCCTCCTTGATCTTAGGCTGATCATATCCTGAGACAAGTGCATACCGTACTAAGAGATAAAATCTTTATCCATTTTGGATGAGGTAGGAGGAACCAAAGAAAGAGCATTGTACTTGCAAACAAACAGTATATACATAAAGAATAAAGAATATGGATCCTTGGTAATGGTTCATGCTCATATGGTCGAGGTATACGCTGTAGTCAGCAAGCTGTAGTGATCTATGATTGCATTTGGCATAAGATCGCGTAGCTTGGTGAACTTCCCACGTAGACACCATTAGTACATGCCCCAAAACTTCATCGGAAGTAATGCGCAAACGATACAAAACAATGCTAAAAGATCCTGATACAGATAAACAAATGATTGTACTCACAAATCAACCAAGTATTTGATAGCTTAACATAATTTTCTTGTCAAAGAAAACGTCACTTTTGTCTTTGTTTTGGTAAGGAAGGATGCATCCTTGTTGAAGACAGTTTTGATTGTTGATGTCGATTGTTTGGTCAATTGGTAAATGGTCATCGTGTGAGTATTATGTCAATGTTTTTTTTGTATCTGTGCGGATGAGTATGTACAAAGTGTTGCCATGTTTTTGTTTGATTTTTGATGGTTTTTCGATGTTTTTGGACTTTGTATTTGATTGTTTTTGGATTTTGTGAGATGTTTTGAATGTTTTTGGATTTTTGTGAGACATTTTTGAATGTTTTTGGATTTTTTGTGAGACATTTTTGAATGTTTTTGCCAATGAATCACCAGTAATGTAGAATCCACTTCCATCATCTAGATTGTAAGGGCATTGCCCCCAAGTTGGACATGATTTATGAAAAAGCGGGATGCCAGACGCATGAAGTACTTTCTTTGATTACAGATCAAATAACAAGCCATGGTTAGATGGATGGATGTGTGTATGTATGAATGTGATCACAACGAGCCTGAAAGATACTGGAGCCATTTCCTTTACGAGTGGCACTTGTTTGCCAGGTTTTCACCATTGCACTTACCCAAGGTGCCACCGGAGTGGTTGTTCACCATTTGGATGTATGATTTTTCTTTACTTTTTTGAATGTTTTTGTATTTCTTCAGGACATTTTCCTGAATGTTTTTGGTATTTTCCGGTATGCAAGGGAGCCTGATGCTCTGTTCAGCTTAGGTATAAAACCGTTTGAGGTGCATACTGTTGATTGGATCTGCAAGCGGTTCTCCTTCTGATGTAGCCAACTGATATGCCCCGGACCCGAATACAACAGTGACAACATATGGGCCCAACTGGTTTGATTCAAACTTGCCCTGATGTTCTTTGTTTGGTTGGTTGCGAGGATTCTCTCGAAGAACAAGATCACCTACCTCAAATGTATGAGGTCTAACTCGGTGATTGTAGCTTCTGCTCATGCACTGCTGATAGGCTTTGAGATGATTGTATGCAGCTTGTCGCTTCTCATCAAGTAATTCTAAGTCTTGGAGGCGTGAGACTCTGTACGCTTCATCATCTATTAGATTATGCAAGGAAACCTGTAGTGATGGTATCTCCACCTCAATAGGTAAGATAGCTTCGGCACCATAGACCAATGAATAAGGAGTTGCGCCTGTAGGGGTCCGAATGCTAGTTCGATATGCCCATAGTGTTGGATTCAGTTGAACATGCCAATCATGGCCGACATCATTGACTGTCTTCTTTAGGATCCTCAATATGTTTTTATTGGATGCTTCGGCTTGACCATTGCCTTGTGGGTAATAGGGAGTGGAAAAGCGGTGTTGGATATGAAATTTCTCAAAAAGTTCACAGACATCCTAATTTTTGAAAGGAAGACCATTATCTGTGATGATGGACATGGGCACACCATACCGGTAGATGATGTAGTTGAGGATGAATGAGGCGATCTTCTTGCCGGTGACTTGGGTAAGTGGAACAGCTTCAATCCACTTTGTGAAATATTCGGTAGCGGTAATGATAAATTTATGGCCGTTGGATGAAGATGGATGAATCTTACCCACGAGGTCAAGGCCCCATTGACAAAAAGGCCATGGTGTCGTGATTGGTTGCAGTTCCTGGGCTGGTGCATGTATCAGGTCGCCATGAACTTGACATTTCTTGCATTTTTCGACAAAGTAGTAAGAATCTTTTTCCATAGATGGCCAATAGTATCCATTGCGCAGGAGTTTCTTGGCTAGTGATGGACCACTTGAGTGAGTCCCACAAATTCCTTCATGGACTTCTTCCAAAGCCTTTGTTATCTCACCTTGTTCCATACATCGAAGGAGAGTACCATCAAGACCGCGTCGGTATAGGGTTTCAGCAATAATGGTATATCGAGCAGTTTGGCGAATGAAGGTTTTACATTGTTATTTGATTGGTTGGGAGGAAGGGTGTGATCGCGGAGATAGGTGTAGAACTCACCGTACCATGGGGATTCAGAACCGACAAGGTGACATAGCATCTCGGATTTGGGGATATCATAAGCGGGGATCCAAAGTTGTGCTACCAAGAACTCATAGCGTGTTGAATTTTGTGGAAGATCTAGGAGAGATGCGATGGTAGCCATAGTGTCAACAGCTCGATTCTGATCTCTTGGTATCTACTCAAAAGTGATAGTAGTAAATGATGTCGTTAGATTGTCCACCATTTGTTTATATGGCATGAGTTTATCATCCTTGGTTTGATATTCATCTGTTGCTTGTCGAATGACTAGTTGGGAATCGCCATATACTTGCAGTTCTTGTAATTTCCATTGTACGACTAACCTAAGTCCTGTGATCAAGGCCTCATACTCTGCTATGTTGTTTGTGCATGGAAATGTGAGCTTGTAAGACTTCAGGATGCTATCACCTTGAGGTGTGATAAACAGAATGCCTGCCCCCGAGCCGGGCCTAGTGTATGAACCATCAAAATATAGTTTCCATGGTTGTGCTATTGTGATCATGAATATCTCTTCATCAGGAAAATTGGAAATGAGAGGATGATCGCCTATGAGGGGTGCATCGGCCAACTGATTTGCAATAACTTGACCTTTGATAGCTTTACGGTCCACGTACTCGATGTCAAATTCACTTAGAATCAGTACCCATTTGGCTAAGCGACCTGTCAATGCTGCTTTGCTGAGTAAATACTTGAGTGGATCAATCTTTGCAATAAGTTGCACTTTATGTGTTAACAGATAGTGCCGCAGTTTAGTGGCTGCTAAGATTACTGCTAGGCAAGCTCGCTCAATAGGTGTGTAATTGAGTTCATAGCCCACCAGTGTGCGAGAGATGTAGTAAACAACACACTCTTTTCCTTCTGTATTATGTTGTGCTAGTAGTACACCCAATGCTGTACTTGTCGTTGAGATATAGAGTAACAATGGTCTATCTGGATCTGGTGGCATCAGCAATGGTGGATTCATGAGATAGTCTTTAAGCGTCTGAAATGCTTGTTGGCATCGAGCATCCCATTGAAAGCGGATGTTCTTGTGTAGCAGGTGTGTGAATGGGTGACACTTATCAGCCAATTGTGCAATGAATCTTCGGATGGATTGAAGCCGTCCTTGTAATGTCCTTAGCTGACTGATATTCTTTGGTGGTGGCATGTCCATGATTGCTTTTACCTTTGCTGGGTCGACCTCAATACCTTTGCTTGAGACAATGTATCCTAGAAGCTTCCCGGAGGTTACTCCAAAGACATATTTCTTTGGGTTGAGTCGAACATGATATTGTTCCAGTCTATCAAAGATTCTCTCTAATATGTCCAAATGACCTTCTCTAGTGAGTGATTTTGCTAATAAGTCATCAACATAATCTTCCATTATGGTATGCATCATATCATGAAAGATAGTAGTCATTGCTCGCTGATAGGTCGCTCTTGCATTCTTTAGACCAAAAGGCATTACATTCCAGAGTATGTGCCCCATGGACATGTGAAGGCTGTCTTATGTTGATCCTCTGGTGTGATCTTCATCTGATTGTATCCTAAAAAGCCATCCATGAGTGAAAGCATGGCATGTCCTGCTGTCAGGTCTACTATGATGTCGATATTTGGTAGGGGGAAGTCATCCTTAGGACATGCCTTATTCAGATCTTTGAAGTCGGTACAAATGGAGATGCCCCCTTTTGGTTTGCTGACAGGCACAATGTTGGAGATCCATTCTGCATAATCAATTGGTCTAATGAATCCAACATCTAGGAGTTTTTTGAGTTCTGTTTTGACTAGTACTGCAATCTGAGGATGCATCTTGCAAAGCTTTTTCTTGACAGGTTTGGCTCCTTCTGCTACGGTGAGGTGATGCATGACTAAATTAGGATAAGGCCCAGGCATGTCTGCATATGACCATGCAAAGTTGATCTGACGCTTTTGAAAGAACTCTATAAATTTAGGCTGTTCCTCTGTAGTGAGAAGAGATGCTAGATGTATGAGATGAGGATTTTCAGGAGTCCCCACATTGTATTCTTTGGTTTCCTCGATGAGAATCATTGATCATTCCTGTTGTGCACTAGCAGGGAGAATGTCAAACCCTTCATCCTTAGGCACCTCAGAGAGGTTTTCACCATTGGATACACTCTTTCTTTTTACTTTTGTTGAATCAAACAGTGCCACGGTGTGGTTTTCATTGGAAGATCCATGTTTTATTGTTATATTTTTGCAGCTGAAAGGTTTGGCATCCGCCCCGAAGTATGCTGCACTATTAAGTTCAATGGCGAATCCAGCTTTGTGATCCCTGCTTGGTAGGTTATCCCTTAATTCCAAAAAGTCAATGATGGCCTCATCATTTTGGAAGAAGTCAAGACATGGGGGATTTGGTTGGTTCCATTCAATGAGTTCAGGGTGGATAATGGACATTACTTCATCGATTAGGTTAAGTGTGTTAGATGTATCAGTGAGGGTTAAGATGTTATGGTGAAGGTCATTAATGGTACTCTCCCTGTCAGAATTAGGCATAGGATGAGATGTAGGGTTTGTGGAAGATGTTTCCAGTTCAAGAACCCAAGTGGTCTTTATCTGTGCTTCTCCATAAACAGGGATGTCTTTGCGTGGTGGAGGTAGTGATGTGTCTTCCTCATCTGAAGTGTTAAGCTATACAAAATCAAATTCCCACTCATGTGAGTCGGTCTCTGAGTCACTTTCCAGCATCTGATTACTATACGATACTGGGATGTCTTTGGAGTTAAACACTGAAGGTGTGATTGGTTTATGTACCTTTGTAGTGATCGATGCTGCAAGAAGGTCGATGGGGATTAAAGGATCTAGTACGGGGAGTATCAGTAGTGTTGACTCAGTGGCTTCTGCTGGAACTACTAGTGCCATAGATGATGCTGCGGGTTCTGATACAGTTGTTGTTGCTAATGGTACTATTGATGGGATTACTGGTTCGCTTGGTGGGATGATTGGTATTGTAGATGGCGGTGTTGGGGTTTTGAGCCTCGGTGGGGCAGTTGGGATGGTGCTTGATGCTGCTTTAATAATAAAAGGTGTCCTTTTTGTAGTAGGCTAACATAACGGTTTGCTGGGTTTTCCTTTGAATTTGAGTTTAGGAAAGATCTCTTTTTCAAAGCCTAGGCCTGTATTACCTTTGGGCTTTAATTCTGGCAACAGAGGTTCATGTCATTCTTGTTTGCAATATCCCAAAGCACTCTAACCATCATACCCCATTCTTTGCATAATAAGGAGACCTTTGCCATACTGATCCGTAGGAAGTTTAACTTGCGGTATATCAGTGGTGATGGGATCTTTATAGATCCAGTCTGCTAAGTCCTCATCTTGGGTTTCTTCTTCTTGACTCTTTCTAAGGATGAAAGGTGTCAAAGCACATGCCGGCGTGATTAGTGGTTGCTGGAGTAACTGCTATGGTGTACCATGTGTTCTAGGAGAAGTGGGCATTTGTCCCACACAAAAGAGTTGACTCAAGTTGTATTCCCCAGGACCTTCCTCTGCTACTTTCATCTTAAGCTTTTCTTGCTTTGGTATAGTAGTGTTTGAACTGGCAAGAGAGGTTGGACTTATATATGATGTGGAGGAAATGGCTTCTCTATTATTAGGAATGGTAATTTCTGGTTGATGGCTGATATTATGGCAATATGCAAAGGGATTTGCATCACCTAGGATTGTGATCTCTACACCGTTATGTGGGAACTTGATACATTGATGGTAGGTAGATGGAACAGCTTGCATGGCATGTATCCAAGGTCTTCCTAACAATAGATTATATGGCAGAGGAAGGTCCAGAACTTGACAGATAATGTGATTTACCATGGGGCCTACTTGGATTGGTAGTACCACAGCTCCTTTGGATGAACGCTCCACATCATCATAGGCTTTGATTGTGATCCTCTTGCGAGGATCCACTGATTCTATGGCATATCCCAATGCTGTGACCAACTATAGTGTACAAATATTTAGGCCTGCTCCATTATCGATCAAGACTCGCTTGATCCTATGCTGATTGATAAAGCCTTCAATGTGTAGTGAAGCGTTATGAGGTTGCTGGAAAGAAGAGTTGTCACTTTCGGAAAAAGTGAGACAAGGTGATGACTTTAGACTTCCAACCATGGCTTGAAATTGGTCTGTATTTAGGTTTGTAGGGACTGATGCCTCTTGGAGTGGTTGATCCAAGATAGTTTTATGAGATGGCGATGGGCGCAATAGTTCTAAAATGGATATAAGCATAGGTGTTTTGTCTAATTGTTCCACAAGATTGTACTGCTTTGGGTTGGAGGTGGTGCCTTGTGGAGCTGCCTTTATGGTGACCTTGCCACGATGTGTAACAACATTGCAATTTGAGTTGGGATTTTTGAAGGTTATAGTTGCAACTTGTTCACTGGCATCATATAGATGATTTACAGTGTAATTATACGTAGCCTGTGTATAATCAGTGGTATCAGTGCCTCACCTAGAAGTGGAAGGACCCCTTTGATCTTGTGATGGAAGTGGATTTTTGAACATCAGATGATCATTATTTGTTGTTTTTGGGTCATGTCCTTCAATTTCAATTTCTCCTCGGTCAATAAGATCCTGGATAAGATCTTTTAATCGGTAACAATTACTTGTCTCGTGTCCTCTCCCTTGATGGAATTCACAGTGTTCAGTATCTCTCCACCATGCCGGTTTGACCTGAGGCTCATAGTTTGATAGTTTAGGTAGAGTGACCAAATTTTGAGAAATGAGTTGTCGCAAGACAGTTTCAATGGGTTCCCCTAAGGGAGTGTATGTGCGTTTCTATTTTTGCTGACGAGGTCTAGGTTCATCGTGAGATGTGATGCGACCTTGATTGGAAGGAATATTTGTGTTATTCTGAGGTGGAGGATTTTGTCCTGCAAACTGAACCACAGGTTGTGCATTTTGGATAGTCCGGGCATCCACAACCCCATCATTGACGATATTCTTGTTTTTATTCCAGAAGCTTGGTTTATCACTATTGAAGCGCAGGCGAGGACCATCTTTTGGTTCATTAAAGATTTTGATGAGTCCTTTCTTGATGAGTGCCCGTTCACATTTTAAACCCTTGGTGATCATATCATTAAAAGAGTCTGTGTCTTTGACATCCAGGTGACATTCCATTTCTTCGTTTAAGTTGGAAATGAATATTTCCACTAGTTCTTGTTCAGGTAATTGAAGAGAATGTCTGCTAGACATTTGGCGCCATCGTTGCAGGAATACTGAGAATAGTTCACCTGGTTTTTGTTTGGTGTTGCACAGATCAACCATGGTGATGTCGCGTTCAATGTTATGAGAGTAATGAGCGAGGAATTTTTGGATAAGTTCCTCAAATGTTCTAATGCCACCTGGTAGTCGGGAAAACCATGATGTGGTTGTTCCTCCCAAGCTTTGGGGAAAAAGGCGCATTAGGTATGTGTCTTCATATGCTACTTCGAGACAAGCGGAATGAAATTCTCGGACATGATCGCGGGGATCCCCCTTTCCTCTATATTTTTCAAATTTGGGTGTTTCGAATCCTCGTGGAAAGGGTGGCATAAAAAGATTCCTATCAAAAGGATAGGGACAAATGTCGTTGAGTGAGAATTGATTGGTCTTGACACCACTATGAAGTTGTTGGGCGAGATTCTCGACTCGTTGCCGCAACATCTCCATTTCATTTGGAGGAGGAGGTGGTGGGTTACCTCGGGGAATATTATATCTGATGGGATCTCTACCTCTTTCCTCTTCATGGTGACTTTGTCTTTCTGATGCTTGTCTTAATTGGGCAAGATCAAAGTCAGAGGGGAGTTTTGCTCCTTCTTGAGCGAGCTTTAAGAAGTGAGCATCTGCATTGCTCCTGAGTATTTCGTCAAAAAGTCTGTTAAAGGGAGGGTTATGCTGGGCCCTTTCTATTGTTGCAGGAATAGGAGTACTTGGGTTTTCGTCATTCGCATTTCCTCCAAGTGCTTCTTGAAATTCATTGAGATTTTCCTCTTCTTCTTCTTCTATTTCGATTTCTCGTTGCCTTGACTGTGATCGAGTTTGAGCCATTTTTTCTTGCAAGCTGTTGTTGAAGTTGTGTGAAAATGATGATGAGTTTTTGATGAAATGAAAGGTTGATGGTTGGGGAATTGTGTTGTATGTAGATCTCTAGCACTTTTAAGGTAGATGTAACCGAAATTTCTTTTTTTGAATTGCTTGCTTGTTTTGATAAGTTTTGATGTGATAAGGTGTAGAGCAATCTGAGATGTGTTACAGATTGAACTACCTAGTAATGAGAGGATTCACTCATGAACTAGTTTTAACCTGCATAGATGTGTCTCTTAGGATGAGCTTATCCTAGATGTAGAAACAATCTAAAAAGTGATGTGATGCATTTGATTCAAGCAATATCTAAAAAGAGAACTTGGGACAAGAACCTCTTAATGTTTTGAGAGTTGGAACGGATTGATGATGGAATGATGATGTATGAGTAAGATGATGGATGAAAATGTTTTCAACTTTCAATAAAAACTTTGTGTTACAAATGGGACAAACTCTACCTCTTCCCTTTCGGGTGTTGGTGGTATTTCTCGAGCTGTGTTGTATGTGATACAGACGTTTGGGAAGAAGCTGGGATTAATCTTACCTCCTTGGTTTTTGTGATAACTCAGAGCTCTATATTGCATAAAAGATCTGTGGTTCAAAGTCTCTGAATCAAATTCGTTTGTTTTGCCTTGAAGGTAGAGACGCATGTGATGCAAAAAGACTCTATGTGAGACAAAGATTTGTCTATTTATATAGAAGAATTTCCTCCTTTTGATCAAAGCCTTTGAGCTTAATGGTCTTCTTTTCAAGTTGATATTCTGATGACGCTTCTTCTTTCGCAAGATGTGAAGAATGGTTATAAAATTTGACTCTTTGTTGTTTGCACTTTGTTTTTGATGTGTTTGGTTGTTTTGAGAAATGTTTGGTTGGATGAATACTTTGTTTTTGGGATTGATTTTCTAATTTTTCTTTGACAAGAAAACAAAGCAAGCACACAAACACAAGAATGTTGCCCTCAAAGGCACAAATGAGTATGGGTCTAGATCAACCCAATCCTTGGACTTGTATATGACCCTTCCTTTAGATGTATTTTAAGGTGTATTTCCAAAGCCTGAAGTCAGCTCAATTTGTACTTGGTCTTTAAAATGAACACACTTCAAACACTTTTTATCCCTAAGGTCAAATGGCCAATTGTGATAAATTTAGCCCACATCTTGATATTTCTTCGACTTTGGTACTACATACCTTATGAATCCCGCCTTGGCAGGTAAGGATGTGATATACTAAGTCTTGCACGAGCATAAAAAATAGATGATCCCTATGATGGGGGAGTCACCACTTTTATCAAGCCACAAGTGACTTTTCAAAAAGCTATGTTTCTACTCAAGGAAATATGTATGGTGAGTATCTTGGGAGCAAAACCATCTATGCTCTTGCACTAAATTATATTGCAAATATCCTCAATCAATAGAATGGGTGGGCTACTACTTAAAGGTGTTTAGTCATGTTCGATGTTTTTGGACATAAGTTCATTCTGCAGTGACTCACTTAAGAGCCTTGTAACTGGTGGTGGGGCCCATTTTTCCTTTCGGCCAGTTACACTGTAGGAACAACTATACCCAAGGCTACAACTTTTGCTCTCACCTAATTTCTATAGCGGCTCGAAGGATTTACCGCTCGAGGTCATTCCCAAGAGTATCGATCCCTTGGCAGGCCTCTCTTAAAAAGATAAAATTTGAGTGTTACTAACACTTTTCTCTTGCACCTAGGACCACGAAAGCCAAGGGAGAGGATAGTGTGTGTTAGAAGTGGGACCACTCGACTGACTTTTTGCACAAGTGTGCCAAGCATGAAAGACACTTGTTCTTTTTAATCTGTCATTGCAATGTGATCTAACTATTTGGAGATGTTGCTCCAACAGTCATGGTGTTCTTTTTAACTTCAAAGGCAAAATATTTTGTAAACTAGGAATTTTGAAATCCTAGTCAACTGAATTGAAAACACGTCTTGCTTGAAGTAAAATTGTTTTTGATCTTGAAGGAAAAATAGCTTGTTCTTTTTAGATTGCCCAAAACAAAATGTTGATTGTAAATTTCTTTTAAGTTGATGCAAGAAAATAAATTTTGTTTTGTGGATTTTAAGCACCAAAACGAAGTTTGTTTCCTAACTTGCAAGAAATAAAGTTGTTTTGTATAAGTTTCTGGTTCTTTTTACCTTAGAACAATGAAATTCTTTTTAAGAGCCCCAAACAAATGTGTGATTCTTTTTTAAAAGCCCAAATTTGAAATGTGAAGTTAATTTTAAACCAAAATAAAAAGTGAATTCATTTTTAAAACCAACTTCAAAAACAAGTTAGTAAAAAATATAAATCTACTTTTTAATCTAATTTAAATTTGCACAAAAGAGAAAAATAGTTAGTAAAATCCGCCTATTTGGTGAGCTTCTATTTTTTTTTTTTTGGTTACAAGGTGATTTGTACAATGTTTTGTTACAATAGCGCTAGTTTGCGTTTGAACAGAGGCGCTATTTAACACAACTGCGCTAAAAGAAAGGGAAAGACAGAGAAGACAAAAGCACTGAAACAGGGTGAATAGCGCCAAAACAATGTCAAACGTGCCAAAACAGTGTCAAAAGCGCAACCTGTGTGACATTTTCAACATTCAAACATGTTATGGGTTAAAAAAAAGTTGATCTTTTTGGTGTTTGGATTCACGTTAGCTTCACCAAATGATGCTCTGCAAAAAGGATTAGTAAATCTATTTGATGACAACACACACAAGAGCACAAGAAACAAACGTTAGTGTTAGCAACAAAAGATTATCCTAAACAGGCATATCAAGAGAGATATTAAGCATGAAATAGAAAGCATATAAACATAGAATAAAATAGCTAATCAAGATGCTCATAGTTGCTCCTCCCTTGTTCCTCTCCTCTCCAAGTCCCAAATGAGTGTAGCTCTTAGCTTTTAGCACTAGCCATGGATGCCATATGGAGATTCGAGATGGTTGAATATGATAAGCAAATGCTATGCAAGTGTAGATAGTGATGCTATGAGAAAGCTCTATGCTAATGCCAGTATAACAACAATACTCTAATGCTCCCCCTTTGCTTGAGGAGAAGGGTTCTATTTATAGAAGAAATGGGGAAATGAAGGGTTAAGATTGAGTAATCTTAACAAGGGTTGGGATTGAAAGATATTCAATCCATGTGAGACTTTCAACCCAATCCCATGTTGACAAGTGTCACCATGAGGAGGCTTGAGAGGAGAGATAAGGATCATTAAATGCTTGAGGGGACATGATGGTTACCCTAGTCAAAGAAATAAATGCTTTGAAGAGACACATGGGTTACATGAGGGTTAAGTTAGGGTTCAAAGTCCTTAACCATGGGTGCAAGTGGAATTAACCATTAATGGTCATGTAAGAGCCATAAGTGGTTTGGAAGACTTTAGAGGTTAATTTGTTGAACACACAAAGCATTAATTGCTTTTCAAAGACTTTGGAGTCTTTGAGAAGTGACTCCAATTTGCTTAGGAATGTGACAATATTTAGGGGATGGATTAGGTTAATTAGGAAGGGTTTAGAAGAATCTAGAAGGGGTTTAGGCATGCAAGTGGATTTTGTAGGAAAATGCAAGTGGGAGAAATTTTGGTATTTTCAATTAAAATAAAATCATTTATTTCAATTAAATGGTGTAATTTGCATTTGGATAAATATTCAAATAAATATTAATTTATTTAAATGAGAAAAAGAAAGATAAAGCATTAAAATGCTTGAAGACTTTGAGGGAAACCATTAAAGGCTTGAAGACTTTAAGGAAAACCATTAAAGTCTTAAGAAGACTTTAAGGGAAGCCATCAAGTTTGAAGACTTTAAAGCCATCAAGTTTGAAGACTTTAAGGGAAACCATTAAAGGTTTCAAGTGGGTGAGGATAAATAGGATTTTAAATAAATAATTTATTTAAAATAGTTGTGCAACTTGCATTTGTAGGAAAATGCAAGTGGGTGGAGGATAAAGGTGATTTAAATAAATGATTTATTTAAAATAGTTGTGCAACTTGCATTTGTAGGAAAATGAAGTGGGTAGAGGATAAAGGTGATTTAAATAAATGTTAATTATTTAAATGTGAGAGGTGGGATTTTGGGGGATTTAAATAAATATTAATTTATTTAAATGTGAGAGAATATTTAATTAAATAAATATGATTTATTTATTTAATTAATGGTTTGAATTTGGTTAAGAGAATTAAATCAAATAAATTGAATAATTTATTTAATTAATAGGAGAAGAGGGTTAAGATAAATTAATTAAATATTCATTTAATTAAGTGGACAGATTTATGTGACTACAGTTCCTAATGAAGCATAAATCTAGGAAAGGAGGTTGCACTATATTTTCTCAGTAGTAGGATAGTTGTTTGTTCTACATTTATGCACTTTCTTATTTTAATGTAATAAATCCTGCTCACCTATTCCTTTGGAACACAGGCTGATCAGTTGAAAGTTTTTCATAAGTTTTTATTTATAAATAAAGGTCTCTACTTCCTCGTGGGGGTAGATAGTGTGACCATAGATTTAGTAGTATTATGATCCTCAAACTTATGTGTACTAAAATTAGCTTGAAATGAATAAGATGATTGTGATGATATTCTAAGCTTATCAATTGTTATCTTAGTTTTGGATATACTCACTCAAGGGGGCCCACTTGGTGAGTAATCCCTGTGCATTTGCTAGTTAGTTTCCATTTTATTGTATTTGTTGTTTCGGTGTTCGACTGTTCCTGCAACCACTGGAAACAGTTCCTGTGTTTGTTCCTACAACCAAAGTAGACAGAGTAGTTCTTGTCTAACTATAACATTGTTATTAGTAACAATTGCTTTAGTTGCTTTCAATTATGAATTTTGATAAATTGTTAAGTCATTATGGTTCTGCATATTTCTTTCAAAAACTTTCCTTTTCTTGCAATAAGATAGAATAATCTTCAACTTGATCTTAGTGCACATACAATGCTGGCCCATTTCATTTTTAGGACCCTTGTCGATAAAGTTATAAATACAATGGAGTGGTAACTTAATTGGTATAAGAGAAAAGAAACCTTTTTCATTTTCTGAGAGTGATTTTTTCCTCAGAAAGGAAGATGATGTTTGAGCAGGATCGTGCATGGAGTTGTTGTGTGCTCTGTGATACCAGTAGGTATTTTTTTATTTTCTCCTGTGTGAGTTTGTTTATTGTCAGAGAGGTTGTGAAAGTGAGAAGGATTGCCATAGGGGGTGTGAAAGCCTTTTCTTATCAATAAAGGCCAAGCATGGCACATTCAAAGCTTTCTTAACTTCCAAATATAAATTTTCTGTTTTTGAATTGCCCCTCATTTTACGAACACAAAGTAGATGAGCTCGGCGAACGTGTTCTTTTACGGTATACACATGCATACAAACCCAAGCAGTGTTATCTGCCGCAATAACTTCATCTACGGATAATGAAATGAATTTTGACTCTTTTACACTCTCTTGTAAATTTTGCTTTTCCACCTCAGCGAGACTATTTACCATTTCCCATCTAGCATTTATTGACCAATGTGACATAGGATAGTGAGGAACATTCAAAAAAGATAATAAATTACTATATTCTGGGAAATCTTTCATAGGACACCCTCTCGATAGAATATGAAAAATAACACTCATCTGAACAGTCTTTGCCAGGTTTGCATCTTTCGCTGCATATTCAAGCCCAACCTTGATTGTATTTCTAAATCCACTATTGCCAATCAATGTCATTTTGTGGTTATGCTCTTCATATTCCGTGGCATACTTAACCTGAAGACATTATTCCTTTGATTTCCATCTTACCACTGGTGTTTCCTTTCCATCTATGATCTATTTTCATAAACCTTACCAATATGCTTTTCTATGGTGTCAAGCTTTAGCTGCATCTTCTTCTCTCTTTTAGTTTTCTAGCTACAAATCTTACACCTGCATTTTGTTGGTTGTTCATCATCATTTGGGATTGGTTCAATGAATGGGTACCTTTCTACCCAATCAATCTTAAAAATCCTTGTCATTTCCCACTCCTGCCCTAGTTTTACTTTCCTTTTTCTTTTATTCCTACCAACATCATCTTCAGTACTAGCATTTGCATTCAAGTGAATTATCTCATTGTTTATCCCTTATAACATCTTCTATCGTGTTGATATTGTCATCCTCATTTGATGCATTTAACTCAATGACAATCCCACCTTGTGGTGGTGGTGAGCTACTGTGAATGGCTTCCGCAACTGCAGGAGTTGATGGACCAAAAAATTTGCCAATTCCAAAGTAAGACTTTATGGTAGTATCTTTAAGTTTTGGGCATTTTGATGGCCTCCCAATCCCTTCAATTTCACCACCCTGAGGATTCTTACCTTTGTCTGACATCCCAATCCCTTCACCACCCCGAGGAGTCTCAGTCTCACCCTTCTCTGACATCTCAATCCCTTCACCACCCTGAGGAGTCTCACCCATGTCTGACATCTTGAGTCTTTACGTCTCACTACAAATTAAAACTAATACTATCAAGTATGAAAAAATGATTACTCACCTTTATGCCTTCTCAATTCTCTGAATCAAGAATCAAGAATGCTTGCAGGATTGTAACTTTGGCCCTCCGCCCTACAATGAACTTCGACATTCCAACTCAAATTGCGGAATGTAAGTCGAGAGCTCCAAAATTTACTAATCAGACATGGACAAATTGTAAGAAAGAGTGTTTCAAACTTTCTATTGTATTTATATCAATCCATGATTGCATTTTTGGCGAATTGCGCGAGCATTTCAAAATGCATTTTGATTTAAGTAGGGCGAAATGGGTCCTCGAATGCTTATAATGTTTTAATTGATATTGGCAAATTTGGCCAACGCATGTAATGAACATTTAATTTAGTGCTGGCGAATTAGGTCCTGGGTACAGGGCCGTTTTACTATTTCTAGCGAATAACGAAGGTGATCTAATACCCACGTCTGAGTGATAATAGGCAAATATTACGGGCATGCACGTCGAACGGTGTGTTGTCAATGGGGAAGCCAGAATACAATGGACCGTTGACCCCAAAATTCCAGACGATTTGACAACTATGTTGCCCTAGACTATTCGCCATTTCCTAAAAAAAAAACATAGAATTCACCAATTGGCGAAGATTCACCACTAAAAAACTCTCTGGGGGTGAAGGAATAATTATAGAGGAGAGAGAGGGAGAGGTGAAAGAGATAGGTAGGTGGACCCTCAATTCTCCATCATCAATCATAAACCCTAGGCTTTGAACCCTAAACCATATACACTAAAGCATAAAAGTTGACATAATTAATATAACACTGAAACATACAAAATTAAATTCAATCAATAAACCATCAACAAAACTCTCCCTAGATTATCTTAAACCCTAAAACCTATGCACTTAACCCTAAAACTTGAAATTAATAATTAACACTAAAACCTAAAAAAATAAATTCAATCCACCAAGCAACACCCAACCCTACATCATCAACCATAAAATTGTAACCCCCAATCCTATAAACTAAACCTTAAAACTTGAAAATATTAATTTAACAATAAAACTTGAAAAATTAAATTTAATGCCTAAACCCATGCAATTCTCAATCCTACATTGTCAAAAATAAACCCTAAACCTTAAACCATAGGCCCTAAATCCTAAGCCCTATATGCTAAACCCTAAAACCTAACTTTAATAATATAACATTGAAACCTAAAAACTTAAATGCTCTTTTTTTTCAAATTGTCAAAAAAAATTGACACAATCTTGAGCATGCTCTCCATCATCTTTGCACATGTTTCAATGTCAATTAAAAAAATGGCATAGTAACATTAAGCTCTTTCTTAACTTTCTAACCATCTAATATATTCATTAAAAATTAGCAATAAAAATCTAGCATAAACTGCATGGTGTTAACTATTTTTTCACTGAAGTGATTATTGAAATACTAAAATAAAAATTAGGGGTTGCACACCTATTGCTATGTTATATTTTTGTGACAAAAATAGGAACATTCTGTGTGATGCCTCTCTTTGAACCTCTTAATCTCCACCATTATATTAAAAAAATAATATTTTAGAAAGTAGATTCAGATAACTACAACTGGTGTTCTTGTTGTGTCTTCAAAATTTGAGTGTTACCATCTTCAATTTCTCATCCAAGATTAATCTTTTCTAATTTTAAAAAAAAGTGGTCACTTAAGACTCCTTTTTGGTCCGTCACTTCCATGCACTTACCCTTGAGTCATATGAAAAATAAATACACTTTGTATACAAGTAAGAAATATGAAGAAACTAAGAAAGAACTAAGTGTTATTTTCTATCCTATTATCATAAGAGACATCTAGTGAAGGCTTTCCTTATATGAGAACCGAGATTTCTTTAGAGGATGTTAGTAGAAGCACCCCTTGTGAGCATTACTTGTGGATGTGGAAAAAAGGAGTATAGTAAAAAACTTGTTCATTAAATTATTCAAAGAAGACCTTGGCAACCAAGAACTATGTCACCAAATGTGATCAATTATAAATAAACATTTTAATTCTACGGGACTTGGTTGACAACTTACTTCTTTTTGAAATATTTTATCAAACTAAGATGGCATCAAGGCTGGCTACAACCCCCATCCTATCTTTAGTGGATAAATTAATACTTATACCATTAACCTACTCCACAACCATGGCAACAATAATAGAGAACAACATTGCCACAATTTTTGCAATATCCACCATATCCTACACCACCTACCATTACTCCATATCAACAACCACAACAAATTTTACCACCTATTCCATCATCATCCAATAATCATCCACCAAATTCATCCCAATCACTAAGGCCCATACTAATTCCTACACAACTAACACTAAATCCAAATAATAATAAGGTGGCCCAATCTATCTATCACAAGGATATGATTAGACTTCCATCTTATCCCATCAATACATTATATATCAATGAACTACAACTCAGGCCTATTAATGGGCCTTCTTAGGTTGATCCAACTATTCCAAATTATAAGAATGTTACTTAGCTCAAGACAGATGATGGGTGGATTAGGATTAATTTTGACAAGGCATCGAAAGACAATCCTACACCATATGACATTAGATATGTGGCTTATGATTGCAATGTTAATTTATTATTGCATTTGGAACCAAAAATTTGAAAGATGACACAAATAATAAAATTGACGCCCAAATAGCCATCCTGACAATCCAAATGGCGAGCAGGTTGGTGGTCCCAAAACTTCATTTAGGGGGCAATTCTCTAATAATCCTTAATGTGATTAGAAAGAGCAAAGCTATGGACTGACAATTAAACAAATGCATCAAAGTTATGAGTTATAAAGGATTTTCTTTTTCACGATGCAATACATGTGAGGCTCTTCAAAATCACTGGCTAAGTCCTTTCAAGGTATATTTGCCATTGGCCTTAGAATTCTGTGAGTTGTGGTGTAGAAATTTGAGGGTTTCGGATCTCTCATGGAGGCAAATTTCACATTAGTTTCAAGAAAGCAACAACTTGACTTCTTAAGGAGAACATCTGAGGAAATATTGCAAAATATTTTTAAGATCGACGACCCAATGTTCTTGCAGATGGTGGATGTTTTGTTGGGAGAATATTATATGAAATCAGAATATAAATATGAAAGGAATGCCGATATTGCTTCTGTATTTTTGGCTTGGGGTTTGGAGATCGGAAACAAGGAAGATGTTCAATGGGTGATGAATGATCTTATGGTGTGGGGACCCTTTTAACAGTGGTGAGACCGGGCAAGGGGTTTGTGGGGCTACATGGAAAATGGATGCACGCAACAAAATTTACACCAACCTTGCGACCTTTCTTTGTAGTTTCTATAGCAAGGACATTTGCAAAATATATATAATGTATAGGCAGTGGATAGATTTATAATGGGCAGATTGGTAACATTTTGACCTTGAATTTGTTTCATAGTCATATCAGTGGAAGAAGCCAGAAACTTGAATTTTGTATTTTGTATGCATTTATTTTTTACTAATGTAATATAAATCATGTTTACTGATTAAAAAAAACAAAACTACTCGAGTTAGGAAATTAACTCTTAAAGGAGCTAAACATCCTAGAATCATTGAACTTAAAGAATCACAAGAGGAACTTGAAGAAAATCAACCTAGTCTTGATAAAATAGTGGTACAACTAGCACCACCTCTATATTTAGATTGATTTAATTCTCAAGATACTCAAAATAAACCTTTTAATTAAAAATTTAATCTTGCTAAATTATTCATAAATGTATGTGTCAAAAATCTTTTACATACAATAAAGGATATTCCTATTTGTACTAAAATAGTTCAAGAATTGTGTATATGAAAATGAGAAAAGAAACAACATCCAAAGACTATTCAAGTCATTGGACAACTTGTAGATTTTATGTTAGGAAATATTTTAGTTCCTAAGTATTCTAATCCTATAAGTCCAATATTTCAAGTGTTTTTGGTTAAATTTCTAATCTAAATACACTTATTGATCTAGGTGTTGCTAAATGTTATGACTACTGAAATTAAAGAAAAGTTATATCTTCATGGTCTTGTGCCTACAACTAAATTTCTTTAGAAGGATTGAATATGCCACTATTTCCATTTATCCATGAGAATATCTAATTGAGTTTATGGTTTCGCAACCTAAAATAAAGTTGGGGGGATATGTTTCATACTAAGATGGCCTTGGTTGGCCACTGTGGATGCCTTCACGAATTATTGTTTAGGTAATATGCTTATTTAAAATGGAGAACGTTCAAAATATATAATTAACATTGTATCCTTCTACATAACCTTGTTAGAAATAGATGATACATTGTTGGTTGATAGTGATATTGAAGACTCATTCCTTGTTTTAACAATTGATCAAAGTCTTAGTTCATAAGAACCTTTAGGAGATACCATCATTGATAGAAAAATTAAAATAGGTCTTTAATTTTTCATTCTTGTACAATTAAGAATTTCCCATTTGAAAATTTTCCTTTAGTTGGTGATTCATAATCTATACAATATTTCATAACACTATATCAATTATTACCACATGATTGTTTATATAGTCCTTTTTTATTTAATGAAACATCTATTCAAAAAAGACAATCACTACAAGATCTATTGTTACCATACACTTCACAATCAATGGTTATAATATACCCACACATACTCAGTCACAAGTGATGGAATTTAAAAAATACTCAATATAAATTCATATTAATGTTGGCCAATTGGAGGAATTGATTGTGTTTCATTGATGTTTTGTCATTGATGTCAACACTAGTTGTTTTGGTTGCTTTACCGGTATCCTTCTGGTCCCGGTAGGTTGTTTGGTTTCTAGTTGCATTAGATCATGATGATCCAGTATGCTCTGGTATGTTCTGGCTTATGGAGTTGGCTTAGAACTGCTATTCATTCTACTCATATTCATGTTCAGTCAGTTGGTTTTGATTTGGTGATTGGATGCTATCCTATATGTTGGTAAGCTTGGTTTGTTGATCTGGTGAGGGTTTCACCGATAGAGCTTTGTTGAAGATCTTTGATGTTATGCATAAGTCGTGTTGGTGCAACTTCTAGTAGAGATTCAGGATATTGATAGTGATCATGTTCGAGACTTGGTTGATTGGGATCGTTGCTTTAGTGTGTGTGGACCTAAATTGGGTCCCAGTTTATCTAAGTTATGGACCAGCTTAATGTAACATGTGGATTGGACTTCTTGATGTGTTTCTGGGATGTCTTATGGGTTGGATATTATTTGTTTGGTCTTAGGCTAACATGTTTTGTAATTATGTAATTGTTTTATTGTTTGGTGGCCGACCTTATTGTTTGTGGTCGAGGGTTTGTATATATATGTGTAAGGGATTGATATGTAAGGATCGAATAATGTAATAAACATTCAGGCAGAGGATTTGGTCGATCATTGGTTATCCAGTTGGGTTTGTGTAAGAGGTTTTAGTCCTCCAGTATTGAGCTTAACCTGAACTGTACTCAGGCATAGGAGATGCTATCATTGCAGTTCATTCTTTCTTCTGGATTGTAGTCTGGATTTTTATGTAGTTAGTGAGACTCCTTTTGTGATGAGCAATGCGCTCTAGGCTATTGGCCTTCTTGCAAGTGTAGGCCCCTCAATTGTAATCACATACTTACTGCAGAAGTATTATCTGACTATGGGTAGGCTTCCCACTATGGTTTTTCCCTTTATCAGGTTTTCCACAGACAAATCTTGGTGTCATGTGGATGGTATTTATTCTCTAATTTTTACTTGTTATTAATTGGTATAATTGTTATTTTGGTAATTGGTTTATGCATTCCGATATTGATCTTTTGGGTTTCAGTATTAAAGTTTTAATTGCTCAAGGTTTCGATAATTCGAGACAACTGATTCACCCCCCCTCTCAGTTGTCTTCTAGTTATTTGAGCAACTTGAAGCCCTATTTGCTAGAAGAGTACCTAAAGGACTGGTAGTAAGTATGAAGGAAAAGCACCTTTTAAATGTTTTGCATGTAATAAGATAGGTCATTTTGCATCTACATGTCCTGAAAGGAATTCAAGATTTGAAGAGAGAGAGATAGAAGATCTTTTAAGCCTTACATTGGATATCAAAACTAGTATAAGTACAAGAAAAATAGATAAATCATGCTACATTGCAGATGAGGAAGGTGTGACTGATTTTGATGATGAACCGACACAAGACTCTGCTAGTGGTTTTGAAAATGGAAATGAATGGGTGTTCTTGTCTATCAAGGAAGATGTTCCGACACTGGAAGAGAATGTACATGAAGAGAAGGCACTTGCTGCTAAAATTGAAGATAAGGATGAAAGGGTAATTGACAGTGGATGTTCATATCATATGTCTAGAGACAAAAGGAAGTTTCTATCTTTGCAATAATTTGATGGCGATCTGGTTAGATTTGGAGATGACAAAGCATGTACGATCAAAGGAAAAGGAACTATATCATTGGATGGTAAGCACAATACTGATAATGTTTATCATGTTGAAGGTTTAAGGCATAATATTTTGAGTGTAGGACAATTGGTGGATAAGGGATTTCAATTACAATTCAAAGATGGAATATGAAAAATCATTAATAGATCTAGTTTGGAGATTGCAAATGGTACTCAGACAAAAGGTAATATATTTTATTTGAGTTCTAGTGAGAAGACATGTTTGATTGCATGGTAAAGATCAATTCAACTAAGGTAGCTAGAGATATACCTAAGATTGTGAAGCCCTATAATCCGGTATGTAAAGAATGTCAAATGGGAAAACATGTCAGAACCTGTTTTAAGAGTATACAAGACAAATCTAATGATGTTCTTGATTTTATTCATACTGATTTGTGTGGCCTTGTTAGAATTAAATTTTTTCAAGGTGATAAAAATTTTATGCTAATCATTGATGATTATTCTAAAATGATGTGGGTTACTTTTCTAAGGGAGAAATTTGAAGCTTTTGAAAAGTTTCAAATCTTTAAAGCTAAAGTTGAGACTGAGACATGATTGAAGATTAAATGTTTAAGGTCAGATCATGGTGGGGAATTCACATCCGGTGAGTTTAATAACTTTTGTGAGAAGCATGGTATAAGGAGACAATTTTATGCTCCCCGGACACGTCAACATAATGGAGTTGTGGAAAACAAGAACAAAACTATCTTGGATGTTGCTAGAACAATGATGACGGAAGCTAATCTACCTCATATCTATCGGAGAGAAGTAGTGAGCACAATAGTTTATACATTCAACAAAGTACATATCAAAGGAGAGATCGGTAAGACACCTTATGAATTATGGTTTGAAAATACACCTACAGTTAAGTATTTCAGAATCTTTGGTAGTAAATGTTATATCAGGAGAGATGATATCATTGGAAAATTTGATCCTAGATGTGATGAAGGAATATTTCTTGGTTATTCTAATGAAAGAAAAGCATATAGATGTTATAACAAGAGATTGTAGAGAATTATGGAGATCGGTAATGTCAAGGTGGATGAGCATAATAGAAGTCAAATAAGAGTTTATGAGCAAGAACCTACAGTGGAAATGATCATAACTAAACCAGTAACACATTTACTAGAACAAAATGTTAAACCATTTACTCTGGTAGTATCAAAAAATTCAACAGTTTCTGAAGAACCGAGAAGAGGAACGAAGAGTCAGAAGACTCCTAGGTATGCAAGGTTGAATCATTGAGAAGATTAGATCATTGGGGATAAGAACAATGAAGTGATGACAAGAAGGAGACTGACAACTAATGAGGTATGCTTAATTTCTCAAGTTGAACCGGTATTAGTAATTGAAGCATGTAAAGATGAATGTTGGATGAAAGCTATGGAAGAAGAATTAGATGATATAGGAAAGAATAACACATGGATTTTAGTTCCCCGACCTAAAAATAAGAATGTTATTGGAACTAAATGGGTTTTTAGGAATAAATTAAATGAAGATGGACAAGTTGTGAGGAATAAACCTAGATTGGTTTGTAAAGGATATTCTCAGAAAGAAGGAATTGATTATGGTGAAACTTTTGCACCTGTAGCTAGGATTGAAGCTGTAAGATTGTTTCTTGCCTATGCTGCACATAAAAACTACAAGGTTTATCAGATGAATGTGAATTGTGCCTTTCTGAATGAGGATTTTGATGAGGAAGTTTATATTGAGCAACCTGATGGTTTTTCATTTTCAGATGATAAAAACATGGTTTGCAGGTTAAGGAAAGCTTTATATAGATTGAAATAGACACCTAGAGCTTGGTATGCAAGGTTAGATAAATATCTTTTGAATTGTGGTTTCACTAAAGGTGATACTAATAGTAATCTATATTATAAAGTCACTGATGATGATATACTAATTATTGAAGTTTTTGTTGATGACATCATTTTTGGAGGTGAAGATAAGTTGTGCATGAAATTTTTATAAAAATATGGAGAAAGAATTTGAAATGTCTATGATTGGGGAAATGAAATTTTTCTTAGGTTTGCAGATTATTTTGACTGATAAAGGTATTTTCATCTATCAAACTAAGTATGCTAGGGAATTGTTGAAGAAATTTGGTATGGAACTCTAAACTGGTAAGTACTCCTATGGTTACAAGTGATAAATTGACAAGGAAAGATGAATCTACACCGATAAATCCTACAAGATACAAGTCTATGATTGGTGGTCTTCTATATTTGACTCAAAGTAGGCATGATATAATGAATGATTTTTGCATTGCATCAAGATATTAGAGTGATCCTAGAGAAAATCATGAGAGTGTGGTGAATTTTTTTTAAATACATGCAAGGTACATCTGAATATGGTTTGTGGTACCCTAAGGACGATGACTTTACTTTATGTGCATATACAAATACAGATTGGACAGGTGATGTTGATGACCAGAAAAGCACTTCCGATGGAGCTTTCTTTCTTGGAAAGAAACTTATTTCATGGATCAACAAGAAACAATCATGTACTTATTTATCTACTACTGAAGCCGAGTATATTGCTGCAGCTACTAACTGTACACAAGTTCTATGGATGAAGCAAATGTTGAAGGACATAAAAGTACATTGCAATGGACCAGTAGTTATTCACTATGATAACTCTACTGCCATAGACATATCAAAGAATCTAGTATTTCACTTTAAGACAAAGCACATATCTATCAAGTATAACTTTTTGAAGGAGAAGGTGGAAGAAAATGAGGTTAGACTGGTTTATGTGTACACTAAATAGCAGATTGCAGACATTTTCATTAAACCTTTGCCTAAAGAATCATTTGAGTACCTCAGAGACAGATTAGGGGTTTTTGCCCCTCTGGTTACAGAGAATTGATTGATCCTATTTGGAATCAATCCGGTATGCATTATCAGAGATATTATTCATTCCAAATTGATGTGGTGATGCTACTACTTAGGGGGAGTAGTTAACCTTGTGATTCAGTGGTTTATATTTTTTCTTTGATATTTTTGTTAGATTTATGGCATTGATGTCAAAGGGGGAGAGATATTCATGTGAAAAACCTAAGGTATATATACATTAGGGGGACAAATTTGTAGAACTTAATTGTGATATCATCTACAGGGAGAGTATGGCTCATAACTTCATTGCTATATTCTTGAGTGGAGATTTGTTTGGCATTTCTTGGCACTTGGATGTTTTTCACATCTAGTGTTTCCATCAATTCCAAAGGGGGAGATTGTTGGCCATTTGGAGGAATTGATTATGTGTTGCATTGATGTTTTGTTATTGATGTCAACACTAGCTATTTTGGCTACTTTAACGGTCTCCTTCTGGTCCCAGTAGGTTGTTTGGTTTTTGGTTGGATTAGATAATGATGATCCGGTATGCTCCGGTATATTCTGGCTTATGGAGTTGGATTAGATCTGCTATTCATGATACTTAGATTCATGTTTAGTTAGTTGGTTTTGATTTGGTGATCAGATGCTATCCTGTATGCTAGTAAGCTTGGTTTGTTGATCCAGTGAGGGTTTCACTGGCAGAGATTTGTTGAGGATCTTTGATGTTATGCATAAGTGGTGTTGGTGTGGCTTCTAGTAGAGATTTAGGATGCTGATGGTGATCATGTTCAATACTTGGTTGATTGGAATCATTGCTTTAGCGTGTGTGGACCTAAATTGGGTCCCAGTTTATCTAGGTTATGGATCGACTTAATGTAACGTGTGGATTGGACTTCTTGATGTGTTTCTGGGATGTCTTATGGGTTGGATATTATTTGTTTGGTCTTAGGCTGACATGTTTTGTAATTATGTAATTATTTTATTGTCTGGTGGCTGACCTTATTGTTTGTGGTTGAGGGTTTGTATATATATGATGTAATATCTCATTGTAGATCATATGTGTAAGGGATTGATATGTAAGGATCGAATAATGTAATAAACATTCAGGCAGAGGATTTGGTCAATCATTGGTGATCAATTTGGGCTTATGTAAGAGGATTTAGTCCTCCAGTATTGAGCTTAACCCGAACTATACTCAGCCATAGGAGATGCTATCGTTGCAGTTCATTCTTTCTTCCAGATTGTAGTGTGGATTTTATGTAGTCAGTGAGACTCCTTTTGTGATGAGTAGTGTGCTCTAGGATGTTGGCCTTCCTTCAAGTGTAGGCCCCTCAATTGTAATCACATACTTACTATAGAAGTATTATCTGATTGTGGGTAGGCTTCCCACCGTGGTTTTTCCCTTTACCAGGTTTTCCACGTACAAATATTGGTGTCATGTGGATGGTATTTATTTTCTAATTGTTGCTTGTGCTTAATTTGTATAACTGCTATTTTGGTAATTGGTTTATGCATTCTGGTATTGATCTTTTGGGTTCTGGTATTAAATTTTCAATTGCTTAAGGTTCTGATAATCTGAGACAATTGATTCACCCCCCTCTTAGTTGTCTTCCGGTTATTTGAACTGTATAACAATTAAATATAATACAATTTATTAATGATTTTATTCCTATGTTGAGAGCTCGTAAAGTTGTTTTTGTAAGCGAATATCAAGATACATGTGATATACATCTAGATACTTGCACTCACCATATTTATATGGAGGAGGGCAGTCATCCACTAAAACAATCACAATGATGATTGAACCCCATCTTACATGAAATTACTAAAGAAGAATCATAAATATTACATAATGTGGGTTTCATATATCCAATTGGTTTTATTATTGGTAGTAGTGCCTAAGGAGTAAATGGTGTATTTGTTTTGATTATATCGGTCTTAATAAAGAAACTATGAAGGATTGTTTTCCATTGATTTTTATAGGTCAAATGCTTGCTACTCTTATAGGGAAGAAGTTCTTTTCTTTCTTGGATAGTTCTAATGGATATAATTGGATTAGGATAGAACTTGAAGATTAAGACAAAACTACTTTTACTCATCATTAGGGAACATTTGCTTATAATAT
The DNA here is from genome assembly GCF_030272615.1 of Cryptomeria japonica. NCBI lineage: Eukaryota > Viridiplantae > Streptophyta > Pinopsida > Cupressales > Cupressaceae > Cryptomeria > Cryptomeria japonica. Next base: position 401,982,803 of record NC_081411.1, read on the forward strand.
TTTATCCTTTAGATTATGTAATGCAACAATAACTTTTCAAAAAATTATCTTAATTATTTTTGTTGTTCTAATTCACGAAATTGATATATATATATGGAGAACTTTATAGTGTACGGTAATACTTATGATGAAGTCAAGAACAATCTCAAAAAATTTCTTCAAAGATGTGAAAATACTAATCTTTCTCTTCATTATGAAAAACGTCACAATCTAATGATGAACGATATAATATTTGATTGTTATATTTGTTTTAAAGGTATTGATTTAATCCAAAGAAGGTATAAATTATTCAATATTTACCTATACTAACTTGTCAAAAATATGTTCATAGTTTCCTAGGACATGTAGGATATTATAGAAAATTTATTAGTACTTATTGAAATTGCTTCACCATTTATTGATTTTTTTAAAAAGAATAATTATTTTTCTTGGACAAAAAACTGCCAACGTGCTTTTGAAACCATTAAAGAAAAACTATTTAGTACACAAGTGCTATGTCGACGTAAAATGGATTTACCAAATTTCACAATCACATAGATGCCTCTAATACTTCCATGGAAGGAATGTTTAGCCAAAATGATGGTACACTCTTTTACTCTATTTATTACATAATAAAATAAATTATTGGTGTTTAGATAAATTACATAATTATTGAGAAAGAGTTCTTAGCTATTGTATGTGCATTAATAAGTTTCATCATCATATCACAAGGTCTAAAGTTTTGGTTCATACTAATCATTTTTACATTTGTTTCTTAATGAATAAACTTGTTGTTACTCTAGAAGAATAAGCCTAGTCATGAGAATGTTGTAGCAAATTTCTTATCTAAGTTATCAAATGTTGATGTAATAATTCTTTTTTGCGACACATTTTCTAATAAGCATGTTTCTGAAATATTTGCCAAAATTCCTTGGTTAGATGATATTGCCAATTATCTAGTTACTTATAGGTCTCCCCTATATTTTTCTCTTAGAGATAGAAGCAAACTTGTTGGAATCAATGGCCAGTACACCTCAATTAATGGGCTGAACTCTTTCACATTGGAATTTATAATATCATGTGTTGATGTATAGCTAAAGATTATGTATTCAATATACTTAGAGAATGTCATATAAAACCACATGGAGGAGATTTTATAGCTCAACACACTATGAACATGATCCTTTCAAATATTACTAGCCTACATTTCATAAAAAAATGCAATAATTATGTTCAACATTGTAATAAATGTCAATACATCGGTTGACTCGCATATTCTGACGAGATACCCTTTCAACCATAGTTATTTATTAAACCTTTTGAAACTAGGAGTTAAATTTTGTAGGACCTATCAATTATCCATCCAAAGATAAGGATAATATTTTAGTTTGTACATATTATGTCACTAAGTGGGTTGAGGATGTAGAATTAAAGCATTCATGAGACACTAAGGTAGCTTAGTTTATGCATGATTAATTTTTCACAAGTTTTAGTGTACCAAAGGAAATAGCAATTGATCAAGGATCACAATTCACCTCTAATATAATTACTACATTGATCAACAAGTACAAGATTTTGATTACAATTCTTCTCTATAACATCTACAGAGCCCCACTCTCCATTTTGTTTCAAATTAGGAGATAAGAGAAAAGTGGATTTGATTTTAATTTTGTGACAAACAATCGAATTCTATGATGGATATCATAATGAATAAAGATTTTGTAATGTTTATATGTTGTTTTCTCTACAAGTTTATGTTAGAATAATTTGGATATCACTTAATAAATTATATAATTAAGTCCCTTATTACTTTATTCACTTAAGATAATTTTAGGAGTACTTTTTCTTTTATTAGATTATGCTAATAATAACTTATATTGTCTCACTGCATGTGATGTGGACACTTACTACTAGCTAATTTTATCTTCCTCTAGGGTTACATTATTCTTTGTATAATAATTAATCTTTCATTGTAATTCATTAAATTTGTGTACATCAACACAATCCTTAGGTTGTTGAGAAAATTAGATATCTTTCATAATATCCATTTTTGGTAGTTGTTTTGCTTGCAGGTGATTGTTGGTCTTTTGAGGTGGAATAAAAAAATCCAACATGGTATTAGAGCTCAATATCTATAGGTTTCTATTCAAATATTGAGGGATCTAGCCTTGAAATTTTTTTTGGTGTACTTTGCGCTCAAATGGACTTTACCATTGTGTTTTCAGAGTCCCAAAACCTATATAGATTAGTTGTTGTTTCATCGAAATCTGAGTGATTGAATTTTTGGGAATTTTCTAATGACATGAGAATAATGGCAAGTACCAGGTTCCATTCAAAAATTGATGCATCTTGGGAGAAAATGGACTATGCCATCACATCCATAGTGGTGAAAAACCTAAGGATCACCTTTCCTTTGGTAAAAATATGAGCTAATTTTTTTTTGTTATTTTTTAGGCATGTTCTTCAAGGAAAAAACATGTACAATTGTACAAATCACTATAGGCATATTGATCCATACACCATATGCTAGTGTAGGTTGTTGTAGGGTTGTAGTGGCAACTAGGAAATATATTCTATGCTCAAAATTTTTTATGGTGACTTTTTAAATTGGCATATTAGGAAATGAAATATTTCACCCTTCCCTATTGACTAGTGTCAAACCTCTACCATAGAGCCACCTATCCACCATTAAGGCTTGCCTATATTGTTTCCTATCATTGCCTTTGGTACACCTTATTATCGCCATTCTACCTAGTCCATCACTTGTGCCCTCCAGCCCCTAGAAGTAGTCCTACTGAAGACTACGAGCTAGCACCCACTATTCAACACTCAACAACCAACAAATGAGCCTACTTATGACCAAGGACAAAGGTTTGTAAGCCCCTAGTTTTCTCTTCAAGGCCGAATTGAGAAAATTTTATAAAATTGGGTATGTCTTGGGCAATACGATATCCATTTTTCAAAAAATTAATATCCTAAAAAAATTCGATTCTGAGCTTTATCTAGTGGTGTAGGCAATTTTTCCCAATTTTCTCTAAAATTAGTATATAGGCCTCTAAAGTTAGATCAATCCATTTATGCTTTTAAGGCCATATCTGGCACACATGAACTCCAATTTTCATGATTCTTGCGACATAAAAAATATGTACTAGCTTGCTTTTTCTAGATTCAACTACGTAGAGATTTTTGTGTCCAATGTTTCAAATCAAACTCAATGATCCATCATCAAGGAATGAAAGTGTAATGCCCCGCCAGGAACCCCAAAGGAAAACCAACAACTAAGGGTGAAATAATTTTTTTTTTAAAGTATAACTCACATTAAGTGCATTAATTACTACATTGCACAATAATAACACAAGTGAAAGACTTACACCAGAATTTCTAAAGGGTTACCAATGAAGAATTAAACTCAAAGCTAAATTCCACAATTATGATTAATCCAATTATCCATCATTACTCATTGAACATAATAAATCATATACAATAACAAATTACACCATTTAAAGATTGAAGGGATAACAATATGATCTCCTCTTAAATTAAGCATTTACACAAATCATAGAGAAAGTTGATACATAACATCCAAAACTAGGATTACCTTGATCATAACATACATGGCTTCCAGTAATACATATAAAGTAAACAACTAATTAAATTCAAGGTTACATAAATTCATTGATACAATTGACCACATAGGTCTCCAAAGATTAATAATCTCCAACATGAGATAGAGAAAGAGTCACGAACCATAGGAACACTTGCAAAGCCAATCCTCGCATGAAGGTATGAACAAGAACATCCGATGCAAAGTGGCACTACCACCTGACCATGTGATCCCAAAATGGAATCACCCCACCGTGCTAGGAGATAGCAGAGGACCCTCAAGAAAGCATAAGCATGACATGGATGACAAAACAATATGACTCCATGACAGTACAATATGACTCCACAATATTCCAGGTGATTTAACATAGGAATACTCAATGACTCGACATCACAATACACTAGTGAACCTAAAGAGAGAGTGTCATCACATAGCTTATGATGGTTACCCTAGGTAGGCCTCCATAGGTCCCGACCCCCATCTTGGGTTATCTTGGTAACCTTTCCCAAACCTCGGCTCCATCTAAGTCTCATGCGGACCCTACCAAGCCTTCGTGAAGACAAGGTGGTCGGTTTTCCATTCCAGGCCTTCCCACTACATCTTGAGCCTATACGAGCACTCAACCATGCGCGGGGTACAATATCTTATATAATGTTATAAACTACCCACCTCTAATCAATTATTAGGTTATCACTTATTATCTAACTTTCGAGGGGTTATCCTGCCATCCACTTCGGGCGCAACCCCTAATCGAAAGCCACTCTCTCATAGGGCACTAACAAACATGGTCACTCTATGAGGACCCTATGGTGAAGAAGACAACCATAACACAACTATCCAAATACAAGTGGCCAAAATAAAGACATACTAACTCCTGGTTAACCATAAAGAAAAACACTACATGGTTAAGACAACGAGGTCATCATACATCACTTGATCAAAAGCTACAAAGTACGCCACAATAGGATGACTAATCAAGACAAGAAATAACAACCAAATACACTCTTTGCAAGAACAACTATTTCCACTAAGTCCACATTTAGACAATCTTTTGAGAAAATCAGCATCATAAACACTTCAAATTTCATTGATTGAAAATTAAATAAAAACACCCTACATTTAATGTCTCATTCAAAAACGTCATTTAATTCTATATAATTTCCAATTCAATATTCCAACAAAGTAATAAAATCCATATTAAATATTTAACCAAATAAAATATGAATTATATTAAAACACATTATCCATTTCCAAAATTAAATCTCAATTTATCAATTTGATTTAATAACCAAACCTTGATTTACAAGCAAATAAAAATAAATCCATATATATATATATATATATATATTAACAAGTAAGTTAATAAACTAAAATTTTTAACTAACATAGAAATTTAACTTTAAAAGCAAACATTTAAATTCATTGCATTGTAATAAAAAAAATAGCGGCACGTTAAATAACCCATGCAAGAGGGGGGGGAATAAATCCCAATGGTGGGAAAATCCCTACTTGCTGTCGGACGACCGCAGTCACTACCTGTCGGTAGTGCTACTACCGACCGATAGCAGTCACTACCAATCGGTAGTGCTGCTACCAACCGGTAGCAGTCCTACCAACCGGTAGTGCTATTGCCCACGTAATAGTCACTACCAACCGGTAGTGCTGCTACCCGCGGTAGCAAGACACTACCTTCCCATGTGGTGGGATTAGCCCGCCACGTGAGCTAGGTTATAATATATTATTTTATTTTTATTTTTTATTTTTCTTTTAACATTCAATTTAAAATTAAATCATTCCCAGTATCCATTTACTGGTAAAAAGACCCGGCACACAACATATCCAAATTTTTGGCATGATATTTTTGATAAGAAAAATTTGAAAACTAATTAAACACAAAAGCCCCAAATACATCAAGATCTTGGGCAAAATCAGAAGAATTAAAGAGACATACAAGGGATTTGATCAATTTCTTCACTTATTCTCACTCAAGAAGAATCCTTGCATCATGCAAGAGGCAAATAAACAATTTTTGCCAACACAAACCCCAAATCTTGGGCAAATAGAAACTAGCAATCACACAGAAAACTAAATCTATTCTTTTCTACACAAAATAGAGGAACTAAACCAAGAACTAGATTTTGCAAGAACAATAACAAACAGGAAATAGAAAATTGAACCATTTCCTTTCAATATGCACACATTTGATTTGAATTCAACAAAATACAACAACAACTACTCTTCCTTTTAATTCCAACATTCAACAAGAATCTTCAAAGAGATTTTACAATTTTTTCTAACACAAAGAAATAAAACTCAAACATTCAAAATTTAATTGCAAAACAAGAAGAAGACTATCCAACCTTCAAAGTAATCCAGGAAGAAAATCTGTAGAAGAGTTCCAATCTTGCAAACCAAATCCAACTCCAAGTTCCTCCTTCCAAATGGGTTTTCCATATTTTGCATTAAAAAATTTGCCTCTCTTCTTCCCATGAACTTCCAGGAATATATGGGAAAAATATATTTTCAACTTAAACTTTCTAGGTTAACAGTTTTCTCCACCAATCAAAATAAACTATTTAAAAAGTAAAGGAAATCAAATTTACCTTTTCCATAAACAATTCTTTTCAACAAAATAAAATCTAAAACTCATAAAAAGGTAAAAAGGAAAAAGCCTTTATTTATTTCATTTTCTATTTTCCATGATACTTTATTTCAACACAATCATTTAAAATTTAAAAGGCAAGGCATTTACTTATTTCTTTCACAATATTTAATACAACTATAACACCATATATAATAAACAAATTTAACCATTTAATTCTAGCAACTCATTTATTTAATTAAATCAATAACTCGAGAGCATAATAATTAACTAATTACGCCAACACAAAATAGCATCATTCACTCAATTAAATAACTATTTAAGAAATCAGAAGCACACAAAATGAGGAATGATCAAACGACAACTCACAAACAACCAAACCAAAGCGCTCTGACTCACATACTGGTCAAACGAAAAAGATGACCGAATGACAACACTCACATGAGTGTGACTGCGGTTCAAGTTAGGGTCCAACAACTATCTCGTCCACTCCCATTAGACAAATAAGGTACGCTCAGACCTGTGAAACTAGGTGGAGTCGATACCACGTACCTACCTGGTACTTGTACCTGCAATGTCCAACATCAATGAACCACACATGCATATAGACAAGTGTATAAATAGACACGACACACACACACACCGATGAAGGAGAATCATGATGTTCCTTGTCTCACTAGAGTGAGTGAAGGAAAATCATCCCCTCGCATCTCGTACACTTGCAAACATGCAACATATAAATAGCACATCACACATATAAAGTAAATGTGCCAGTCCATGTCAGTAATCCATAAAAATCTCATTAAACATAAGTAATGAAATACTGCATGGAAGCATACATTGCATATCCAGTTAAAGCATAAAATAACATCGCATAAAGTCTGAATCAATATACAATAATGTATCCATTGAAAAGTCAACTAAAGTCAAACATAAGTCCAAAAAGAGTCTGATCAAGGAGGGGTACTACAAAAAGCATGACACATGTGAATCCAGAAAAAGAAAACTAGTACATCATGGATTGTTAAAATTTCATGTTTCTAATAAAACATATGGTTCATTCCTCTACACATATCTCAAGCCTATTTTTCTAGAATATTTAATAAGTACCTATTATTTTTATCAACTTTGAAATCTATTTTATTGGGTTCCTTTCTTAGAAAATGTGCAAATCAAGTGATTTTTTAGATCAAGGGGGAATTTTTGCATTGGGAGGGTCTATACTGGTTGACCAGTTTTTTTGTACTTTTTTCATTTATATATGATGGAACAAAATTTGGTTACTCCCATCACTCCATTCAACTACTATAGTTGAAAAAAAAAGAAAAGATGTTAATATAAAGAAATAATGGTTGTGTAGAGTGACCATGGTTACATGACTTGAGCCTACAAAAGCTGCTGAGAAGAGAAAGTGGTTTAATAGATATGATGAGGCTTTTGGAACATTATGCGTGTCTATGTCACCAAATATTCTCTTTCACGTCGAGCCTTGCACTACACTAGACTTGGAGTCCTTATTTGGGAAGCAAGATACATTGAGAGAATTTTAGCTAGAGAATGAGCTTATTGGTTTGAATCCTATAGATTTTGACAACACCAAGGAATCCTTTACCAAACTCAAGTCTCTCATATTGTAGCTATAGTAGTGTGGTATTAAAAAAGAATACATTTAGTTGATTCTCTCCATCATTGCTAAACTTGGTCATTTATCTAGTTTTTGTACCTACCTTTTATTCCAATAGAGATGCACTTGGTACCAGGTTCACCATGCCTTTACTTTATGATTTTTCTTCATCCCTCACTTGAGAAAAATAAAAGTCGATATAGATGGGTAGATTGCAATCTTCAAAATCATATAATATTCTTGCATCCTAGGGAACCACAAACTAGAAGGTTTCAAATGATAAAGGCAAGAAATTAAAAAAACAAGGATTCCAAGTCATTTGAGCAAGCCAAGGGATTGCAATCATATGATTATTTAGATTCTTACTCCTCTTCTATGAGATATTAATCTAGGAAGGATAAATTGAATTGTGGATATTTCACAAAGATAAGACATAATGATCATTGGTGTTATGCATGAAGAAAATTGATGAGTTGAAGCAACTTCTAGATACGAATAATATTTAGCCACTTTCATCTGGTTCATCCTCTTCTACCACTTCAGTACCTATACATTCTAGGTCAATGTCTATGGTATGTGGTGAAGACAAGATGAAAGGCCATGCTCTATTTATATTGACACATATTCAATCCAACATATGGATACTTGATGCAAGAGCCTCTCATCACATGGTTCCATCTACGGGTAAATTCTCTTCATTTGAGACTAGAAATTTACCACACATCTTCAGAGGCAATACAAATTATATGAGTGTTACTTGGAAGGGTTCTATAGAGGTTGATGATCTGACACCTTTCATGATTTACATGTATCTCTCATTATCTTCCAATATCCTTTCCATCTACCACATAGACAATAGTGGCCAGGGTAAGATAATAAAGTTCACACTTGATTTAGTGCTTATCAAAGACCTACACAATAGAGTGATTATTGTTGATCATACATCTTCATTGTATGATTTTTAGCATTTTGTTCCATATAAGCTTGTAGTTCTATTAGTTGGTCCACATTCTCACGCATCTAGAGTGGATCAAAATATTTGAGGAGAGGTTTGGTCATTTGAACCTATGTGTGCTCCTATCATCCACCTTGGTTCTTGATACTTGTGTTTATCCCACTCCTCCTCCACTCTTTCTTCTTTAGAGATTAGTTTGGTTTAGTAGGATCATGTTCCCCTTTCAATTTTAGCACTGTGAGATGACATCTTGAGGCCTTTTCTCTGGTTGTGATATATTGCATTGGTTTGTACATGGGTGCATAATCAAGAGTTGTTACTGGGACCCATTCATCCTTGCATTCATGAATTTATCATCATCTTTTTAGCTCTTCTTAAGTTAACCTTGAGGGGAGTGTTAGATTAATTAGGATATCAGCTGATTAATTATCTAATTAGGTCCCTTATTACTAGATATGTATGGAAATGAGATCCTAGCATAGAAACACAAACTAAGATTTCAAATATCCATGACATATCATTAAAAAATAAATAGGCTCATATAAAAACTAACGAGTACGAGAGAGTTGAGAACTTGGATTTATGTTCCTTTGTTACAATAGAATTAATTTTATGAAGTGTGTCTTTGATATCTAGGATTAATGATAAAAAATAATGACTTTTAGCAATAAAAGTAAACTACAAATAGAGAACCACCATAGTATGCCATATCTGGAAAGAGGAGATAGAGAGAAACTTGTAGCTACAATCTAGGCTTGGAAATGCTAGATACGATTAAAGAATGCCCTAGTCTGAGGGTGTTTATGTCAATAGAAAGTTCTAGATTTACGATTAGGAGTTCTTGTATGTTTGTCTCTTTAAAATTCATCCAAAAAGTGTCAGACATGGTTGAAGGGCAGCCTAGTGTAGGTTTTTCTACATCTTTGAAATTTGAGATCATATATCACTATCTTCTTTGTGCTCATATAACCCTTTTTGTTGTCATATCTAAACACGCACACATGAAAACAAGGAAAAAATGGTTGTGATGTATAGGGGATTGTCTAAGTCTTGAATCATGTGTTAGTGTTACCACCTCCACAACAACTATGCTTGATGAAAAAGAGAGGTTTTCCTCACAAGGATAGAAACTAAATGAATAATGGAAATGATGAATTGACAAGATTATACCTCGAGATTGGGAATGGTAGTCATGAAATGCTCTTCAGACAAGTCTTCCAAATGTTAATGCAATAACATGATAAACATAACATAATCGGTAATGAAATCATACTTGAATGTAGGTTGTTATAGCTTTCGACTCTTTGTAATAAAATTTTCACTTTGATTATGTTGAATCTGGATTGATTCCTTCTTAAAATTTAACCTTATGAATGATAGAATAAGCACTTTTTATTGGGTTCACAAGGTATTTTCAAATTTAGGCCAACAAACAATGGTCAAATAAAAATATTAAATATGAAACCACAAACTATGGATGTCAACACTTGTACAATTTTGAATTTGGGATCCTTTTAAAGGGACTAGGGTGAAAGGTTCCCTAGTCCACTTGGACTAGAGTGTTGAGCATCATGTTCCACCCAAAAAGGGACCAAAAAAAGGGATGGTGGTGTGTCATGATCCAAAACATAGGACCTAGTCTCAAAATTAGTATATATATTATGATAATTAAGTTGTGGTTTAACAATTACATTATAGGGTAGGATAGTGCCCAAATAGGCTGAAAATGATCTAGGAAAAGGCACACTAAAGTAGGGGCACAAATACAATGTAGAATTGTAAATGATACAATTTATTGTACACTATATTTAGCCCCCACTTTAGCAAGAGTATGAACTTATGCTCATCTTGTGGTAAAGTAGAGATAAAGATATAAAGGACCTGAGAGCGATAAATACTAGGAATAGCAAGACACTAATTTGAGGGATGCACAAGACCCTAAGCTATAAATCCTAACAATTCACACAAAACATTCAAATATACACATATACAAAGCAAACAATAGTATTACTAAAGGAAAAAATGTTACAATTCAACCAAGTGAAGCGACCTTGATGTAAAGGTTGTCTCAACCACTAATATCCTTTATAATGTTATTGTAAAAACACAAGTAAAATTATAGAAAGAAACAAGATCATGCACCAATTTGTGATAAGAAAAGGGTCCATGGTCCAACAACTAGCAAGTTATGTTATGCTAGAGGTCCATATAGATGCCATCAATTCCACTAGCCAACAAGTTGTGTTATGTTGGGTGATCCACGTATTACAATAAAATGATCATACTAGAAAGCGACACTATACTAGGGAATACATGCGTAAGAAATCATAATAAAGAACAATGATCATGCTAACAAGTTGTGTTATGTTAGATAAAAAATGTCAAAAAAGCATAAATGACAATGATCACAACCAACAAGCCACAATATACTAGGTGATGCACAGATCAAGAGAGTGCATGTTCTCACAAGAATGAAGGTAATAAAGTGTATTCTCATAGGAACAAAGGCAAAACAAATAAACAGTAAAATTGATTATCATGCTTGAGGGGGCATTATGAAACACAACACCACCACTTAGGGGATACATCAATGAACACAACAAGAAATAAGAAGGCCTCACGTTCCCCCCTTAATATTTCAATATTGTTGGCATTTGCATGAAGATTGCATTAATGATTTGTTATGTTGTCATTGATGTCAATTAACCGGTAATGTTATTGTTATAATGTTGTTATGTAACTGATAGAAAGAGATAGTGAAAGGAACTGTAACTAGTAGATAAGTTTGTGGAGTGAACCAGTATTGCTAAGTATTAGAGAGTTGAATTGGTAAACCCTACCTATTGTTTTGATAAACCCTAACCGATTAAGTTTGGTGAATTGGTTATATTGGTTTATGATTTGATGGTGAGCAGTAATGATTATGACACGTTTGCATATTGTATGAGGAAGAGTTTCAAAGTGTTTTTTTGGAGTGTTGAGTTAATATTTTTATCTTGGGAATGAGCAAGTATATTGCATGTAATGCAAAGGGTGTGATGAGTTACTGAGTTTGATGAAGCGATGAAGGAGCGGTCAAGGATTTCTTGAATGATGTGCAAAGATTGTTATGTAATCCAACGGTCATACCTGAACCGACTTGTTTGTAATCTCTATGAGAATTAGGTTTTTGTTATGTTACCGACATAATTGATATGTTTATAAGGCCGATGAGTTATTTTGTTTAGAGAGTTGGCAAAGTTGAATTGAGTGTGTGGTTGTTGAATCGGATGATGTATTTGCAGTTTGTGTAAAAAGAGATAAGAGCATGAAAAGGATCTGAACAAGCAAGTGTAGTGCTATTTTATTAGATCAACAAACTCCTATTGTTTTCTAACAATTACAACAATAAAATCCCCTAACTGGATAAGCTCTAACAAGCTTTGTGTTATTCAAATCTTCTAACTAGGTGGTCCATTAGCTTGGATTTTAAATCCTTTACCAAGGTTACTCCTCATGGGGTATTGCTTCTAACAAGACATTATAGTCAATCCCTTAATCAGGTGGTCCCTAACATGATTTGTTCTTAATAGGACTTTTTGTAAAAGCTTTAACAGGCTTGGCTCCTAATAGGGCGAACTTCAGAAGAGTTCAGATAGTTATCTTGTGAGTCTCATCTCACCGTGGTTTTTCCCATTTGGGTTTCCACATCAAAAATATTATGTCAAGTGGTTAATGTTTTTGTGGTAATGTTTCTATGGTTGAATTTCTTAACTACTTAATCCACTTTTATAAGTTATGTTAACCAACAATGATCTGAAATAAGATTTTACTTATGTCAAGTAAAAGTATTTGGATGTTTGTGAGTTCCAAGTTGTTTATAGTTATCTGTTGTAATGGTTAACTGGTTTATCTTGACAATTTATTCCGATAGAGATATTGCATTTATAGTTTAGTTGTTTAACTTGTTTATTTCAAAGTTTACTTTGAGAGGTTGTTTCTGAGTAAGGTGAAAGTTTATTAGTTTTTCTATCTACTGATTCACCCCCCCCCCCCCACTTCAGTAGTTGATCGGATCCTTATTCTTTCATCATACTATCAAATATGTTTCTATGTTGATATCTTAAGGAAGACAAAGATCCATATCAATGATAAACACCTTTAACACCAAGGATATATCCGTTCAAGAATGCATGCATCCTAGCTAGAAGAAGATTCTTATAGAGGATGCAAATCTTAAAGAATGAAAGAGATTATTGTAAAGGAAATATCTTTCAACAAGGGTAAATGGATTATTATTAAGGATACATAGCTATCAAAGAGGCAAAGAGAGAGGAGTAACCTTTCCTAAAGATACCTATCTCCACAAAGAAAGAAAATATTCAAACAAGGATGCATAGAAGAGAAGGAGAGGAGATCCTCAAGCAAGGATGAAAAATTCTCAAGAAAAAGGAGAGGGGAACCTTAAATAATGATGCATGCCTCAAAGAAAGTTGTTCATGTCCCCTAGTGTATAGGCAATGATGGCACACTAGAAACTATTATGCTGACTACTTTAGAAAAAGAATGGTTTCACTCAAGAATTTAACTCCATGGATGTCAATGAGCCCCAAAATAGAGCTACAAATGTCACATAATGAGGAGCCATGCAATAGAAATAAGTGTTATTTAGAAGGGACAAGACAAAGATGCAACTCATTGTCACTTGTTATTTGAATGATACCAAATTTAATAAGCTATTGTATCTTGCATTCCAAGGCTTGACATTCATTAGTGGAATGTTCATGCACTTGATGATACACACAAAAATATATATTTGTTTGATTATGTTTATGAAATTTATCTTTATTGAGGAGGGAGAGTAAGCAAGTTGATTTTATGAAGCTTTAATCGAATAATCTCTTGTTTAGATGGAAGGTGAAGAGAAAGAAGAAATCCTTTCTCTTGTGAACAAAAGTTTGATCACTCATAAGAAGAATACACAGAGGAATTAGAAAATGGAGGAGGGTATCTAGACAAAGGAGGTTGGAAACATAAACCCTCTTTAAAATAATGTGGTGTAGGTTGCATAGTGGCCTCAATGATTTTTATCCATACATCCTAAACCATGTAATTTGTAGCCAATTTAGAAATAATTTTGAAACAAACCCATAATGTGTCCATATATCTAATGTAGGATCATTATTGGGTGTTGAAATATCAAGATGAAAATAGTCAATCTTAGATTTGATTGGTCTATGCAAGGTGAAGTCTAAAAAGGCCCGATCATCATTAAGACATGTTAGGAGAAGTAGTTGGATTAGATTTAGAAGTAGCTTGGACAAATAAAACAAAAGTCTCCTTCAAGGTTTCAAATTTAAGTTTGAGGACTTTGTATTCTCCTGTAAAGGAGAGTGTAAAGTATATAATATACCCTAATCATCTTCTAAGGAGTCATCATCAATAAGAGATGGTTTGTCCTCTTTGGTCATAGATGGAATCATAGTGTTAAGGGAAGATATAGATCCTACTTCTACTAAGACACCAATATATGGATTTTTATCAGCTTTCGTTGTGTGCAATTTATCGCCATGGATGAATTTTCTTATAAGGACCTCCATAATATCAATGTAACATAATTCACAAAATACATGTAGTCAACAATAATTTATTATCACATGTTCAATATTCAAGGTTAGAGACATAAAATTACATTTCGACATAAAGTTAGAGAACATAAAAAAATAACAAGGTCAAATAGACCTTTCAAATATACCACATTGTCAAATATAGTGAATACAGAAGGAAAAAATCATGAAGACCACCATGAAAGGAGCTCCTGACATCTATCTCCCTCAAGGACACCATGGGCGAGAAAATTCTTGGAGTTACTGGCAATTGACACTCAATTGGTTGGTTTCACTATGTTGTCATTGATAGCAACATGGTATCTTGTTCTGGTTTGATGTTTTGGTTCAGTTGTGTACTGACAGGCACTTCACAGACACTTCATCAACACTGGCACCAACAGGATGGAAGGATTTCTCTGGTTACCAACAATGCAGGCCGACACGGTTTAGAATAAGGTTATCGTTATTGAAGGCCGACATCTTTTGGATCCGGCATCAACAATTTTTTTTTTATATTCATGTATTTATGTTATCTAGCTGACATGTATATTGATGTTGTAATTATCTTTGTAAGCCGACATAAGGCATGATAAATTGTATAAGCTATATAGGTCAGTTGGATTAGATCATTTTGATATGGAATATGTGGATGATGATGTGAATTTGAATATGGATGGATAGAAGATGTGAAATATATCTGAGAGATATTATGTATGTGATGATATTTATGTAAGGGTTTAGGGTTTCAGACTGGAATAGAGAGAGCTTAACTAGAGCTGTATTCTGGCATAGAAGATGCTAGCTTAGTAGTTCACTCATTTCTATAGATTGTAGTCTAGATTTATATGTAGTTAGTGAGGCTCCTTTTGCGATTGAGCAGTGTGCTTTAGGCTGTAAGCCTTCTTGCAAGTCAAGGCCCCTATATTTTGAATCTCTCTTCATATGGCTAGTGGATTGATATTGTGGGTCTCAAATCCTACCGTGGTTTTTCCTCTTTGAGGTTTTCCACATATAATTCTGTGTGTTATGGTATTTATTTATGTGATTGGCTTATTGGTTGCTTTACTTCTTTCAATTCTATATGTACCGATATACCGGCTGGTGTATGCATGTTTTAATAAGATTAAAATTGATCATACCGGTAAAACACAGATTCACCCTCCCCTCTGAGTGTTATTGGATTCCAACAATTGGTATCAGAGCTTTGTACCTCTAAGGATGTTTAATAGCTTGAGGGAGATCCTGAATAAGGAATCCATGGATATGGGTTTGGAAAAGAAACTTGAGATAGCACTTGAAGATTATGATGCTGAAAGGATGAAGAACTTGAAGTTACAGAATGAATTGAATTCTGCTAAGAAATTCATTCTTGTCCTACAAGAGAGGCTGTCATCTGTTCAAGCTAGGAGGAATAAACTTTTGCAAAATCAGGATGATGAAGAGAAAGATGCACTTAAAGAACAATGTCAGAAGCTGAGTCAGGAGAACATAGTTATGAAAAATGAAATGCAAGCTATAACTATGAGAATGTCTAAAGAGATTGATGACTGGAAGAAGAAGGAACAAAATCTTGTTGTATCTCTGAAGAACAAATTTGAAGAATTTGGTAGATTGGTTCATGAGAATGATATGTTGATAATTGATTTAGTACAATCCTAGAGTAATGAAAAAGAGCTTGAGAGACAAATGATAATTTTGAGAGATGATCTAACTACTGCAAATGAGTATATAGAAAAATTTAAGACTAGTTCAACACAACTAGATGAGTTATTGAAGGGACAAAGGAAGAATGGAGATTCCAGTGGACTTGGATTTGAAAAAGGACAGAGTTCTGGTACTGCAAATGAAGATCAAAACCATAAGGCACCGATAAGGCAGTTCAATGCTTATAAATTTAATGGTAGATATTTTGTTTGTAATAAATTTGGTCACATGGATAGGCAATGTAGAAATAGAGAAAATCAAAACCCTAATTCTGCTCCCAATTAATGTTCTAAATGTAATAATTATGATCATAAGACAAAAGATTGCAGAATGAATGTAAAATGTTATGCATGTGGAAAATTTGGACATATGGCTAATCGGTGCAGGTAAAGAAATTATACCCGTTTTAGAAAAGCAATTGAAAAGAATAATATTATATGTTATGAATGTAATGAGGTTGGACATATTGCTAAGTTCTGTAGAAGCATAAATCCATTGGTTGGTAATGGAGGATCAAATGAGAAAGGGGAAGAAAAGGTTAATGAAATCTGGCAAGATCATACCTAGAGATGGGTCAGAAAGACTGAAGAACAATCAACAGATGGGAATGCACTAGTTACTTATCTAACAAAGGAGGTTGCTCCTTCACCAACAGGAAGATCATCCAGTAACTGAGGCAGATGCCTTAGGGGTAGGCAAAATTCATGAAGATGTTGCATATTTTCTAGGAAGAGGTTCTGGAAGATGTTCCAGACATTGGAGATGCTTATCCGACATGGATATGTTTTGTTCGAGATCCGGTATCTTTCACCGGAAGTCATTGATGTCAATGAAAGATTAGGGTTTTTCTTGGAGGATAAAAGGTTGAATCCACTTCATTTTTTTTCACCTTGCATTCAGAGCGATTCACAATGATTACAAGCAATTTAGTGTGATCAGATATCTTCTTGAGCGATTTCACTAGCGATTGGAAGAAGTCTTTAGGGTTTTTCATAGGAAGCAATTCACAGGTATTTATCTTTAATCATGGAAGCAGGATCATCATCTGTACCTATCTTTATTGCAAATCTAACTATAGTTGAGGCCAAGGACCATCCCAGGGCAATTTTCAAGTGATATCCGCATGTGGCTACCTTGGAAGATTCGGTTGGCATTTTTTCCCATTTCCCAGAAGGAGTTGTGTATGTTGAAGATGTAAGAGATTACATCCACTATCACATTGATGATTTGGGAATGTCTGATATCAAGAGCATGCACATGAATGAGCTAATGGGAGATTCTGGAAAGATTAAGCCTAAGTACAAGCACATTGAGGATTTAGGGTTTACCAGCATTTGAAACATTCTAGAATTCGAAGATGAAATTGTTAGGTATGTTTTGAGCAGAGTACATGGAGAGTTTATTTGGTTAGATAGACCATATATGATTACACAGGAGGTCATTAGGGCAATCACTGATTTACCACAAGTTGTGCAGCATCTAGATAAGAAGGTTTTTAATGATCATGTCAACAAGATTACCAATGCAACATCAAACAGACGATCTATGAGAATAAGTACTATCACCGACACATATATCAGATTCGGTAGCATGGTCATCGGTTATAACATAAATAAAAAAGAAAGGACTTTCTAGTATGGTAACCTAATTGTCTATTTAATGCTATTTTTCATGAATGAGAGCCCCGGTTTTGGGAAGAGACAATGGGCATTTGATATCCTGATAGGGAGGCAACTAAAATAGTCAATTGCTACATTAGGCAGTCAAAGAGGTGACAAGGTATGGGGATATTTTAAGGCATTCCAGAAGGCAATGAAATCTAGAGAAAAGATTCCTAAGCACATTGTTGAGAAATACTCAACTGACACATGCTTCATGGTGAAGAAAGATGAAACACTCATGGAAGCAGTCAAACCTCAGAAGATCTAGATAGAGGCAATGGGCTATGAAGTGGATATAGAGATTTTAGATGCTTATGCAAAAATATTGATTGATGCACCTATTGATGAAGCTAAGAAACCCTATGGTACTACTAAGTATAAGACATAAGAGGTTGAAACTAAGTTCAATCGGAAGAAGAGAGAGAAGCAAGAAGGTAAGGCAAGTAGAAAAGGTTTCACAGGATATCAAAGCATTGATTAATGCTATCCTAGAGATAGGTAGGAAGAGAAAAGAACCAGAAGTATTCATTGAGCCTATTGCAACTAAATCTACATCTGAGGATGACACACCCCTGGCTTTCAAAAGGGTTATAAGGAAGAAAACATAAGAAAACAAGGTAGAGGCGAAGAAGCAACCAGTTAGGAAAGTTACATTCAAGTTATTGGCACAAAAGAAAATACCAAAAGAAACACCTTCAGCCCCATCCGTTACTGGTAGAAGGAAGAAGAAGGGAGACATTGATCTGGCAATTGAATCTGGTAATGTACTATCATTCCACCAAAAAATTATGCAGAGTTAGTTAATGAGGTTACTAAGGATGGTATGTTAAAGAATGTACAGTTTTATTATGAACATTTAGAGGATGATGAACAAAGAGCAATAGAGGAAGTAGTATTGTTATATTTGGATATTTATAAGAAAGCCTTGATAGAAATTGAAGACCAAATACCGATAGAATTGTGTGATATGTTAGATTCTAGGAGACTATCGACAATGCAAGAGGACAAGCATATTAAGATACAAGAGTTGTTATTTGTTTGTGTTTCTATTGCTCCAGAGGAGATGGATAGGATACTTGAGGTTGCAGATAGGAAAATATTTAACAACAAACATAGAATAACTATTCTTATTTTAGGAAGAGTAAATGAGATAATCAAGGAGACCAACAAGGCATGGGTTAAGTTCTTTGAAGACAACCATGGCTTTTATACTTCTTCAGAATCTAAGAGAGATACCACAGACATCCCAGTTGAAGGAAAAGGAAAGGGTATTATGGGTACTTCACCCTCAATTTTAAAAAAACATTAAGATAGTGGAAATTTAGCCCCTGATAGATACAAATGTACAAATAAATGTTGAGATAATGAAAAATATAGAGAGTGTCAAGGTTGATAATGTATAGAATACTAATGTTGAGGACAACAGTCCTCTAGATACAGATGTACAGGTTGAGGTTATAGTTCCTAGAGAGGAACCAAAAGTTCCTGAGATTGCACCAAGTGGCGAAACCACCGGTGCAAGTGAGGAAGCTATAGAGGTTCAAACATCAAAGGAGAAGAAAGGGGAATCCGATAGGGAACTGGTAGTGAGTCCATCATTGTTGTCAATTGAGACCTTGCAGGTTGAAAAGAAAAGCATAATTGAGATGATTCCTACAAAACTCATGATGATGGCTGCACATAAATTGATGAAGGAGGGGTCTATTGATAAAGGGATTATTGATCAGTCTATCACTATTTTGCATAAACTAGACCCGAAGTACAAGTTTGATAGAGAAGCAAGCCCATCCAACAAGCTCAAGATAATTATAGAACACATTTCCAAGTATTTTCAATCGTTGCAGCAGATATCAAACAGACAAGCACTTGAGAGGTTCACACATGCAAAAAGAGCTACATTTGATCAAGTAATTGAGTTTGAGAGGAAGAAGATTGATGAAAAGTTTAAATTGATAGAATTATTTAAAGTAGTGTACAAATATTTATAGATTATGTTGTAACACAGATGTACTTACAATTAATTTGGATAAGAGGATTAAGGAATCTTAGGAGAAAATTGTAGGTATAGCCAATTCTTTTGATGGATTTAATTCATTGACTACATCCATTGATGGTCAGATTTTGGTTTTGGAAGCCCAAATTTTTGTTCTTGAGAAAGAAAAAGACAAAATCATAAAAAGAGATAGAAGTCTTAGAGGTTTGGTGAGTCCCCGGTTGGATTCACTCAGTGTACATAAGGAGTGTATATATATAGTTGGTAAGCCTGCACCGACAGAGTTAAGTAAGAAAGAGTCATTTTCCCATATGCTAAATGGACTTGTATCTATTTCTGACATTTTCAAATCTAGTTGGGATACTTATCTTGAGCTATTGGAGAAGGCTTATCCAGAAATTTTTAAATATGTTAAGCTTTGGTAAGGTATTTTTGGGATATTCATTGTGCAGTCTTTTCATTCTTCGTCCTGGTTTTGGATTTTGGTACTGTTTTTAGAAATTTTGATGGCACTGATGTCAAAGGGGGAGTGATATATATGTGAAAAAGAAAAAGGGAGTTGTATACACTAGGGGGAGACATGGAGATATGAAGATATGGAGTATTTTGTATTGATGGATATTCAGCTTAGGAGGAGTAGGTTCAGGATGAAACTGACAGATGAAACCATGACCATTTTTCACAGAGTGTTGCCATCAATGCCAAAAGGGGAGATTGTTGGCAATTGACACTCAATTGGTTGGTTTTACTATGTTGTCATTGATAGCAACATGGTATCTTTTTCTAGCTTCATGTTTTGGTTCAGTTGTGTACCAACATGCACTTCACAGACACTTCACCAACACTGACACCAGCATGATGGAAGGATTTCTTTGGTTACCGACAATGCAGGCAGACATGGTTTAGAATAAGGTTATCTGTATTGAAGGTTGACACCTTTTGGATTTGGCATCGACAATTTATTTTATATTCATGTATTTATGTTAGCCAGCCGACATGTATATTGATATTGTAATTATCTTTGTAAGCCGATATAAGGCATGATAAATTGTATAACTTATATAGGTCAGTTGGATTAGATCATTTTGATATGGAATATGTGGATGATGATATGAATGTGAATATGGATGGATAGAAGGTGCAAAATATATTTGAGAGATATTATGTATGTGAGGATATTTATTTAAGGGTTATTCCGGTAAGGGTTTAGGGTTTCAAACTGGAACAAAGAGAGCTTAACCGGAACTGTATTCTGGCATAGAAGATTGTATCTTAGCAATTCACTTATTTCTCTGGATTTAAGTCTGGATTTATATGTAGTTAGTGAGGCTCCTTTTGTGATTGAGCAGTGTGCTCTAGGCTGTAAGCCTTCCTACAAGTGTAGTTCCCTTATTTTGTAATCTCTCTTCATATGGCCAGTGGATTGATATTGTGGGCCACAAATCCCATCATGGTTTTTTATCTTTGAGGTTTTCCACGTATAATTTTGTGTGTTATGGTATTCATTTATGTGATTGTCTTATTGGTTTCTTTACTTCTTTCAATTCTATATCTACCGGTATACCGGTTGGTGTATGCATGTTTTAATAAGGTTAAAATTGATCATATTGGTAGAACGCTGATTCACCCCCCCTCTCAGTGTTCTTGGATTCCAAAAGGAGTGTGTATCCACCCTACCATGAAGTAGTTACAATTCCTTGGAATTACTTTTAACATGAAGAATGTGCAACCCAACATGAGGAAGACTAGAAATGCAAATCTGAAGGAGTAATGGAATTTGTACATCATGATATATCCACATTCTAACACTAATGTGATAATATCATGGGCACACAAGATGCATATAATATAAATATGAAGACAAAAGTAACAATCCTTTCTTAACTATCTAAAATCATTTCAAGATCTCAACTCCATCTCAATCATATTTATTCCAAAGGTAAACATAACATGAATTCATATCATAAGAGATATTGTATACACAAGATGTATTAAGGATTCAAAAACAAAAAGAAGCATCAGTCCTTACTACTATTTGACATCATTTCATATAATTGAGTTCCATTCCATTCATGAGTATTCCACTAATATAACACAATTTTATCTCATACATAGAGAAAACACAAGAATGTGTCCATGCATACATAGGCATACAAAAGCTACCTAAGCAATAATAGCATACTTTCACATACAAAATGATCAATCTAAACTATAATTGCTTAACAAATTTTTGTGATTTAAAAGCCAATTTAGTCACAGATATTCATAAAAGATAAACACATCAACAACATCTCGAGTCACCAATAGATGTTTATGTGTGATAATTTGCATGTCCAAACTTCTTCAAAGACATTCAAGAGTTTTCAAATGATACTTATAGCACAAATTGTTTAGAAAAAATCAATCATTATCCAAAATAATATCATGTAGGAGGAAATATGATATTATAATGAAAGCTTATAATAAGATCAACTTGCTATTATATGCTAGTGACCATATATTAGAAATCATAAAAATATTATTTAGCTAACCATTACCTTCGATGGCTATAATATGCTCACTCAAGCTAGTTCCAAAAGCCAAATATACACTTGAATATTCAAAGTGATTTTTCCCTATGTCACCATATCTTGATAAGATTTCTTAAACAACCCTTATTATAAATATAATAATCTCATTTTTATCCTTTCTTAACACTATTATCGAATAACTCTAATATTGACAATGACACATGAATCCTTGTTTTATTCTACCAGAGGTGACACACATAGAAGCAATTTGCTAGTGCACGAAGATACATGATACCTTTGTGGATTTCTATAAAAAATGTGTTTACTCAAAATTTATTTAGATATACATACATAAATAAGTATCCCAATAACCTCCTTATGATTTAAACCAATCTAGACAAGTTAACTTTAATTGTAGAACCTAACAAAATAAATCATTATAACGATAATTTAATTTTCTATATAATAATGTTCCCAATAACCTTTTTACTCAATATACACATATATAATATATATAAATATTGCAAACATCAATCTAGACTTTACCAAATACACTACTTCTATCTACTAAGTAATCTTCAAACCAAAAGGTTTATCTAATATCACATCTGAATAACTAAAGACATATGGACGAGTTTAGGATAATATAATCTCATAATAATGCACATTAATATCTTAATATAATATTTGTACATTCGAGCTCATGGTATTTGATACAATAATGTTTTTCCAAAGGTTTTTTGATACTTTCTTTTTTGGCAGGAAGGTTTTTGGCTCATGGAATTTGGCATAGGGCTTTGGAAAATTTTGTCTTCTTCCATTGATAGCACCTGTGGAGTCTACATTTGAAAATTATCCGATGGGTTTTTTTGGCAAATTGTCATATGGTCTCTATGCAAAACTAATATTATATGTGTTGTGACGACATTTTGTATGTGGTTTTGGGCAGGGTGCATAAATTGACCTGTTAGATACTATAGGTTTATTTTATGAGCTGTGACTGGAGGTTTTCTTGCCAGGGTTCTTTCCTCCGGTATGCTCTTTGAATCCTGTGTAAAAAATAAAAAATATTAATAAAAAAGTTTAGTGGAATAATCCACTTTTATTGAAAAAAATAAAAAATTGTACATATACATAAATACTAAAAATAACTAATTTTAGAATACAATGAATAGGTTTGGAGGAGAAGAAAAGACCATAAATTGAATGCTTCTTCTATAGACATTTATCTCTCTAATATAGTATAAGAATATTTAAGTCAAAACACTTGCATCTTTCCCTATCACACTATTGTCTAAAATCTCATAATCCTTAAGGTTGTTTAGATTGCTTATCTTAACAAAAGATTTTCAAATTATCATGACAGATACATTGAAGGCAAGTTTCCTATCAACCAATCAGTGTTAGTAGATCTAAGGTTTCATGCATTCACATGTTAATCAAAGAAACCTTTATAATTTAAAGCTTCAAAAGTATACAAGTAAGTAGAGTCTAGAGATAAATATTTTCAAGGGCTAAGATCTTGATTTATGGTGACATGAGAGAACAAGGGATGCAAGTGTCGTGTTCCTACCGATTATGTGCTATTGGAGGCTAAGGTTTAGAATGTTGGAGGAAGTGTTGTGGAAAGTTTAAGATGCATGAAATGTTGTTACTTGTTGGAGGAAGTGATATACATCATTCTCTTTGTTTCTATAAAAAAATGGAGCTTGAGACAAAAGAAAAAAAATGAATTGAATATTTTTATTGTAGTGAAACAAAGAGATCCTTATACCGTTGAATTATTTGGGTTGATTGGACTACTATTTTTGTAGCAAATAATGCAAGAGCAAGAAGGGGAGGTCGCCTAATCATTAATTTTCAATAATATAAAAGTTTTCTTTTTTTCCACAAGTTTAAGAAGATGAATCTAAAATCAATAATATAGAGGTTTGCATTTTTCCCACAAGTTTGAGAAGATTAAACTAAATTCAATAATGTAAAATTGAGCATTTTTCCATAGACAAAAGGTAGAAGCTAAAAACATTAATATAATTTAAGTTGATATTCTTTTCACAATATTGAGAGTATCAACATTTTTTTTCACAAGATTAAGATTCCAAGAACGAGAGATTTCTTTAGCGACATGAATTTTTGGAAGGGATGATTCCAAGAATGAGGGATTTCTTCAATGAGTCTAGTGAAGATAACAATATCCCAACATTAAAAGGGGAAAATGGAAGCATAGTTATAGTACGATAACAATATGAGAGACTACCTGACAAAGATCAAGAAATCCTTGACATATTACAATGCATAGTGTAGGCACCTAAAATTGTCCTCCTTAATTAAATAAATATTTTTATTTATTTAATTATTTTACCCTAAGTCTTCTATTAAATAAATAAATCTTTATTTATTTAATTAATTCATTTAGCCTCTTCTAGCACCTTTTCTAATTGAAATAAATACTTTTATTTATTTAAAATCATCATTTTGCTAAATTAAATAAATATTTTATTTATTTTATTTGTCCCACTTCTTCTATTAATTAAACAAGTCTTTATTTATTTAATTAATTCATTAGCTTTTTCTTCTATGACACATGTCAATTATCTCTTAATTCTTTCTTACCTACCCCTTCACTATTTTCTTATTTTTTCTACCTACCCTTTAATCTTAGCTGACCATTTATCCTCTTCACCTTTTAATCTTATCCCTCCATTTCCTAAAGTGTCTTCTATATAAAAGGATACTCTCCATTATCAACCCTAACGATTGCATCATTCAAGCCTTCTTGTGATCAAGCTATCAACCACAATCCATTCTTTATTGAGCTCTTGTGCACACATAAAATCTGAGAGAAATTGTATTAAACAAGATCAATAAAGATAGGAGACAATGAAGATTGAAACCCTACTTGACATGTGAATGGTAATATTGCTTTATTTTGTGAATTTGCATGATCTTAGGTATCTTCATTGGTGTATGGTGCATGTTTCATTATAGGACTTAGATTATTATGGTGGGATCGTTGTGGTTTTACAATAGGTTTCCATCATCATTATTTTCACTGTATACATTTTGGCACGCCCGGTGGGACTCTTGTCCCTTTTGTTTCTAACATTTTATTTGTAGATCTAGCTTTTTTGTGAAGTTGCAGGTCAGATTTGTGACGTTTCTAATGTATTCCTCGTTTGCGACTGATTTTATCGCATTTGCATTCTATTTTCATGTATGTTCTTCCTATGTTTGTGTTCCTCTTTTCTGTCGGTTTTGCAGGTTCCAGATCCTAAAATAGTGTTTGTGCATCATATTGTCGCATCTGTGCTGCATATTTCCATGTTTCTATTTTTTTGTTTGATTGCAGGTAAATGTTCTAGAAATTGAGTCTGTGACTCATATCTCTATGTTTCTGACCATAAAGGGCGTTTGTGTTCCCTATTTTTGTGTTTTTGTTTAGATATTGCTTTGTAGGTTCCAGATCTCTGATTTTGCATCTGGGATTCACATTTCTACATTTGTGCTCAGAAGTCATGTCTGCATTCGGTATAATCGCATTTTGGTTTTTTAGTTTTGGCGTATTTTTCATTTTTAGGGTTTTCAATTTGGTTTTTGGCCTAACCCCTTGCATTGGACTAACACAATGGTGCAACTATTTTGGAAAAAAGTAAATATCATATTGTCGAAGGCCCCCTTTCACATTTGGATTTGGATTTTTAAAATTTACCTAACTAGTGTGGTTGTAGGTAGGGTTAATCTATCAAAACTACTAATAATTTGTTGTAGGGATAATTTAGGTGTGTGTCTTTGGATTTCTAGTCTAATTAGGGTCACATCTTTTTGATTTTGGGTTAAAGAACTTGTTTGAAGTGTTTGGTGTGCTTTTGCACATTTTATGTATATAACCCTAGAGTTGATAACAAAAGTATCCTCTCCCCTCACCTTCCATTGGACCTTGGGTGTAAGAGAAATTGTTATCATCTTCTATTTAGGTAGGAGGGCCTATCTCCCAAGTATCCCATAAGGCCAAGTGAGAGAGCACGACCCAAGTGATACTTTCTTTTGTCCGCAATATAAATTAATGTTTTAAGTGAAAGCCACAATGACTTGGTGATGTGTATCTACACCGATGATACTCCCAAGTATCTGCACTATGTGTACGCACTTGTGTGGATAATGAGGAGTGGGTTCTTAAATGAGCTTCCATTGCATAGGTAGACACTAAGAACCACAAAATTTTCCCCACTAAACACCTTTGTTGTAGAGCCCAAAAATCCTTACATTTGATGGTTCAGGGAGTGCAAATTGTACCCCGTAGATACCCCTCATGTACCCTTTCATGTTGAGACAAGAATCCCTCATTTGATCTTTTGAGGTAAGAGAATCTGGTATGTCCGAGAAGTGAGTGCCATGGTGGGGGAGCCAGTGCTACCATAATCTCTAGTTGTCTATTTGTTTGAGGTATTTCTATATTGTAGGGGCCCCATTGAATGGTTTCTCTTTCCAGCCTAGGTTGTGCATGTTTTCAAGTGTCTTCAATTTGTGCTATAACAATAAAAATATTTTACACAAAAACATTTTGGACAAACACAACTTCAGACATCATGTCTTCATTGTTTGTTGTCTTTTCTTGCCACAAAAACATTCAACATTGAGATTTGGTCACCTTCAACAACTTTACATTTAGACATAATCAGACATTTCATCAAAAACTGTGTTTGTGATAGATTCAAGCATGTCTATATTCAGAAACCACATCTACATAGAACATAATCACGTCTTTGTTAGAAAACACAATAGTCAGCGCAACATATCAGAAACCGCGTCTTTGTTAATTGAAAACACGTCTGCATTTAGAAACCGCATCTGTGCGGGCAGATTTGCAATTTTGTTAGAAAGGAAAACATTATCAATACAACAATTAAAACTGCATTTGTGTCATTCAAAATTGTGTTTTAAACTTGAAATCACATCTGTGTAGAACAGTTCCATGTCTCCATTTCAGAACAACACTTTGAAAAATTTAGAAAATAGAAAACGGGCTTAAGTTTTGAGATTTAAAGAGCTTCTAAGGAATTTCCTATTGGGCTTCATCATTTTCAGTCAACCAACCTTGGTCTTATATTTGTTCATCATTTTCCTTTATTTGCAATCCCTCATGCACATTTTCCAAACTAGAGTCAAAAGGTTTCTTTGTTGTCCTGATCATATCTTGTAAACTTGCTACAACATATCATTAAGTGGTTCCCGTATCGGATATATCATCTTAGGGTCCCATTTGGTCCTCTTTAGTCAAGGTCAACTTACCTCATCAAGAGATTTATCATCTCTTTGGATGGCCACACCTTGCTTTAGATCACACATATCTTGACCCTACATTTTGGACATTGCAAGACAAC
Source organism: Cryptomeria japonica (assembly GCF_030272615.1). Lineage (NCBI taxonomy): Eukaryota > Viridiplantae > Streptophyta > Pinopsida > Cupressales > Cupressaceae > Cryptomeria > Cryptomeria japonica. The sequence continues at coordinate 402,010,404 of NC_081411.1, forward strand.
CCTAGATTCTTTTCATCTCATATCCTTTCTTGGTATTCCATATTCTTCACATTTTCTTCCTTTCCTCATTTTAGCCAAGGTCAAGTTCATGGTTGAAACTCGTTCCCAAAGGTCTAGAAGAGAAGTCAAAGAAGATCTAAGATCTCTCAACATGAGTACCTATGAGTTTGATGGAGACAAATTTTACAACCCATTTGAAAATCACAGTAATATATCAGATAATGACAATGAGAGTTCAACAATGACAATGAAAATACATCTATCACTTTTGCAGACAATTAAGAGAATATCATAGATCTAAGGTTCAATAGATTGGTTGAGGAAATCATGAGAAGAGATAGACAATACCTCTTTCAAGTCATGGTGCAAAGTGGAATGAAGCTACCTCATGATTTTGATGTGTCTGAAATTATAGAGGAGGATCCTAATTAAGGAAATTACACAAATGAAAATCCTAGAGGACATAATGGTGGTAATAGGAGAGCGTTTTGTGTCAGAGTCACCTTCATCCTTATTTCAAAAGTTAGAAGTTCCCAATACCTATTCTCATGCTAATTTCACTTAGAACTCTCATGAACAATCTCCCAGTCATCCTTTCCCATGGAGAAGAAATGATAATACACATGACCATGATGTGTAGGAGAAAAAGTGACACTAAGCAAACATGCCCTAATCTCACTTTCAACCACACACTTGTGAAATATGAAAGAGCCTAGAGGTATCACACAATTGGCTACTTCTTCTTGTGGAAGAGAGAGCCACGGGCTACCTATTAGGATTTCTATTCCTTTGTTGCAATTGAAAGATGAAATGATGCAAGTTCAATCCCTAACCCCAAAATGCAAGTATGAACTAATAACAAGATTGTAGAATTGAACTTAAATAATGGAAAGCTGTAAACACAAGGACAAGACAAGAATGCAAATGCATACCCAGAGTTAAAATTTGACTGAAAATGTTTGGGACGGGGGCGCGGGCACCACTGTCCTAATTCTGCCACTGAAACTGCTCCGGAAACTGCTATTTTGCAAAGCTATCAAAAATGCTGAAAACTGCTGTCAGAAGGACCAGGGCGCCCAGCGCCCCTGTCCCAGGGACCAGGGTGCCCAGTGCCCCACGCCCCTGTCCTGGTCTTTTGCTCTGAGATTTGGTGTGAAGTTCGGTCTCTGTCTGCTTCTTCCGGATTTGTAACTTGCGGCATCGTCCGAATTTTGAAACCTGCACTTATATCTGAAAAGGTGTGGTGGGCGGCTATATAGGGTTTTGCCTTAGTCAAACCCCCGCTTCGGTGATTTCCACCTCCACGAATAGCCAAGTTGTATTGTAAATTGTATTGTGTGTGCAGACCTAGTGTGTGTGCAAGGTCCTTAAATGCAAGAAAGCAAACTAGAGCAACCTAGAAAGTAAACCCTAATTGCTTGTAAATGATAATGTAAATGCTCTAAATCAAGATGCAAAGTGATCTAAAGCATGAATAAAGGATATATTGAAGCTTATGCAAAGACATGAAAACAACATGAAATCATACCCAACCCTCAAGGGAGGAGTACAAGCCAATCTTCAGTCGGTAATCTCCTATTGTTCTTCAATGTCTCCCAAGCCCTACATGAATGAAATTGATGAATGCTTGATGGATGGATGTTGAATGTTATTGAAGTCTTCAAAGATCTGCTCTTTTGCTGCATAGAAGGTCCTCGAAAGCCAAAATTTGGATCCTTTCAAATGAAGAAAGAGAGCTCTTATGTATGAAACCCTAGGTCTTAATTCCAACTTTTGGCCGACCTAGAGATTGAATATCCCACCAATTTCTTGGGGTTAAGCTTTATTTTATGATTGGATCACGCTCCTAAAATTTCGGGAAAAATGTCCAGGACCATGTGCACGCCGGGCGCCATGGTCCCGACAACTTTTCACCAAATTTTCAGGGCTGTCGGATATGATGATTTTAGAGAGAATCCCGAAGTTACAGGTGATTTTGAGATGTTTTGAACCCCGAAATCAAGCTCCCAAGTTCAAAATAGGACCTAATTAGGGTTTTTGATTAAATGATGTATTGGAAGAATAAAATGAAAGGGGCACACTTTAATGAAAGGGCCCAACTTTATGATGTGGGAGATGATGAAATAGAACCTTAGACCTAATTAATTTGATTAATTAAGTGCTAAAGGGGAAATGCAATGCAAAATGCAAAATGCGCTAAGGCGGGTGCTAAACTAGGTGTGAAATTGTACCACCCTAGCAAGTGCGTACAATTTATGACGCTACACATGATAATACCTAAGATCATACAATACATACAATTACACTCAAGCAAACATTCAAAATCATGACACGAGGAGACCCCGTGTCAGATTTGGGGGTAATATCCAAGATCATTCTTATGATACCTCCCATCCTCATGGTCATGACATGTATCAACCTAGACCTAGTGCTCCTCATTACAATACCATACCAAGTGGTCCATATCCAAGCTATAACTATGTTCCTACTCTATATGAACACATTTATGATCAATACCATCCATACATGTACATTCCTCCTCCTCCGCTCAGTGGCCCAGGCATGGGACTAGCTCAAAGAGAAAAGACATCACCCAAGAATGACTTACAACAATAAATCAAGGATTTTCAAAAACAAATGGTGGACATGAATACACCAAAGCAACAATATACAATGAAAGACACATGTACTTACCCATTTGATAGAATTATTCCAATGCCTCCATTCCCTACACATTTTGTGACACCAAATTTTGACAAATATAAAGGCAATGGGGATCTTAAGGCACACATAAGAGATTTTTTCACAGCTTGCATTGAGGTAGCAGGAGAAGAAACTTACTTTATGAGATTGTTTCCACAAAGTTTAGGTGGAGAAGCTATGGAATGGTTCTCCCAACTCCCAGTTGGAATCAAATCATGTAGTGACTTACCAGAATATTTCATACAAAACTTCTCAAACAACATTGAAACAAATGTGTCAGTAACTACGTTATGCAACACTAAGCATAAAAATCAGGAATCTTTTTCTTCATTCTTATAATGATGGAGAGGTCATGCTAGTCGATGCTCTTGTGATATCCCACCAAAACAAATGGTAGAAATGTTCACTTAAAACATTAATGAGGACATTGGATATGAGCTAAGAAAAGCTTGTTTGTCTACCTTCAAAGAGGTCATTGAAAAAGGATTGGCAACTGAAAAAGTCCTTATGGAACAAGGCATCATAAAGCTATTCAAAGAGAACAAAGAGGAATCAAATGGGAAAGACAAACCCCGCTTTTGGAACAAGAATAAGACCATGACCAAAGATGGGGTAGTAGATACAAATGTTGTAAAACCAAAAATGACTTTTCCTAGTGCAAGATCATCCAATGCGAATAATTAAGTGAATACTCAAAGGTCATCAAAGTCTTGAAGGAAATGCACTCCATTGGGAGAGCCAATTGCGACAAAATTCAAGAAATTGGTTGCAAAGAAGCTCATAAAACTACTAGATAATCCACCTTATGAGCCAAAAGTGAAACCTACATGGTGGAATGATGATGAGTATTGTGAATATCACAAGAGAAAAGGACACAAAACTAGCAATTGTCACAGATTAAAGGATGCTATACAAGATCTTATTGACAAGGGTGACATAAAAGTTGATGGTTACACCTCCAATGAGGAACATGCGATGTTTAAGGAGCCATTTCCTAAACATGATAAAGGAAAATCCAAAATAGATAATCAAGCCAATTATACTAAATGGTCCTATGATTATGACTTGACCATTAACCACATTTCAATGCACAATTATGTTTCTACCATTATCATAAAGGACAAAACTCCACAAGGTTCTACCCAAAGGAGTAAAGTTGTTTTAAAAGGCATTGGACCATCTTCTTCATCCTCTAAAGAGGAAACCTCTGAATGTAATGTCACAACCCATCGAGGTAAAGTCGCCTTTCAAGGTGTTCCATCCAAGACCACAACCTCATCATCCACCAATAACGAGTATGATCTAGTATACTAGTTAGGAAAGATACCTACCCTCATTTCCATCCTTGAGCTTTTGTGTATATCCCCTTCACATAAGGTTTTTCTTGACAAATCATTGAGAGAGACCTTTGTACCCACTGATCTGAACATGGACCAGTTTAAAGCCATGGTGGGATACCTTTCCACTCCACATTGCCTTACGTTCACAGAAGCTGATGATGCATCCATATTCCAACCACTCAATGCACCTCTTCATATTGAAGCCTTTCTCCATAGAAACCACATCAAATGAGTCTTGATAGATGGAGGTGCAGGTCTGAACATTTGTACATTAAATACCTATTAAACAATTGGGATACTCTAAACATGTTGTGGATTCAAGAAATAAAATCATCATCAAAGCATATGATGATGAAGAATTCTCATCTAAAGGAACAATCACCCTCCCTTTAAGTGTTCAGTTAGTGACCAAGGATGTGGTTTGTCAAGTCCTTGATTTGGATCTCACATACAAGATACTTTTGGGACATCCATGGATTCATGAAATGAGAGTACTATCAACATATCATCAATGCATAAAATTTCCTCATAATGGAGTCAAAGTGACAGTCAAAGGTGATCTAAATCTGTTCATATATTGCAATAACCTATGACCAAGATCAAAGACAATAATTCCAATAAATAGAGAACAAAATCCATCATCAACATATGTTGATCCAGAATCGTTAAAACCTTCCACTTCAAAACAAGCAGAGCTCGAAGAAAAATTCAAGGTTAAAGACATGGGATGTGGTGAGTATATCTTTCATGTTGATCAACTCCCACTATCTCCAAAGACATTTAGCCAGTAGGAACAACCTACAAATAATTTGCAATGCCAAGGAATTAGGTGTGAACCGCCTAGTGTTGCGGCTATTAAGTTTGAATACAAATCTCCTCTAGTGGTGCAAGCAACTCTTGATATCAATAGTCCTAAGAGTGGTTCCAATGAAGAATATATTGGATATATCGCTATCCCTTTGGAGAACTTATATAGCCTTATCATTTCATCCACTCATTCCATGTCCACTTCGCTCCTAGACTTGGATCAACAAGAATTACAAAAGCCCTTACTCATTGGGGATCAAAATCAAGCTTTGAAAAGAAAAATCTAAAAGTAAAAAATAAAGGAAAGTTCTTTAGTCCAAATCAAAATCAAAAGCTATTAGACTCTACAAAAATCAAAGTCAAGGATAAAAATACTGTAAAAGAAAAAGAACAAGAGTTGATCTCCCCTAATACCAAAATAACTGAGTGAAAAGTTCTAAAATTTCAAGTCAAAATATATAGTTGTTGATCCTAAGTCTCCATCATGACATGATACTTTTACTTCTTTTCGCAATCATAAGCCTCCATTACTCATCCACTTGTTCCACATATCCATTCCCTTTTTGTGATATATCATATCAATGGACCTTTAATGGAACTTCCTCGAAGGACTTTGTTGTCAGGGATGCCCAAACTTCTTTAGGTGACACACATATGGGCGAATGTAGTCCACACATTAGTAATTCTACCTTAGTTCCTTCATCAAGGAAGACAATCAAGGGAGCAACACATCATTCAATCAAATCATATCAATAAAGAATGAGTTGCAACTAAAATAATAAGGTAAAGCTTCACACATTTGAGGTGGGTGACTTAGTTCTTAGAGAAAATCCTAAAAAATCAGCAAGACAGAGAAAATAAGGGAAATTTTGAACCAAATTGGCTAGGTCCTTACGTCAACATAGAAGTATATGGATAAACTGCATATCTACTCTCAACACTAGATGGAGAACCTTTGGAGGATCTGATCAACAACGTGCACCTTCACAGGTTTTACACATAGTTTTCCAAGTATCCCAATATCAAAAATACAAAAAAAATATAAAAATATCGAAAAAAAGAAATAAATCTGTCAAATGGTGAAAACCACTTCAGTGGTGCCCTGGGAAAGTACCATGGTGAAAACAGGGTTATTGATTCCATGTATAAAGACATTTCTCCTCCCTCCTTCAGGATTCAATCTCATCCTTTCACTTTTCACACACTCACAACCTACTCTTGTATAATAAATTTACCCATTCCCCATCATGGCTTGTTATTGATCTACCTAAGACTGGTTAGACATTCATAATAAACCTCCCTTTTCATACCTTTTCTTTCATAATAAATCATGTCCAATCTACAACTGGGGCAAAATCCTAAATCTAGTGATGAAAGTGGTACCTTGAGCATTGCATGTTTTGAGGAGCATCGTCTTTTCATTCCTCCTTTTCATGCACAATCCATAATAAAAGATCACTTGCATCGCCAATCTACAATAAAGTTCCATGCTTCTCCACAATAAAGGTATCATTGTTACGGATTTAGTCAGTTTCAAATAAGACACAAGCAACAATGGGCTTTCAACAAATCAAATCTTTTAACAGACTTTGGCAACAGGGTTTTACAACATTATCTGTCCTTTATCAGGATAACAACATTGTGACCAAATCAAACATGTTAACATAAGTGGCAAGAAACACAAATAACTTGAGGATTTCATTGTGTTGGTGTCAAGTCTTGGTTTTCTTTTGATTTTATCTTTTGGTGACATGTCTTTTAGTTTTTCTAGGATGTCTTTGACTAGAGATTCTATCTCCAGGATATCTTTGAATAGAAAGAAAAGGATGGGATATGTTCACCTATTTTGTTTTATGTGGATTGTCTCTTAGTAATGTTATGGCTTGTTTGAGGATATGAGAACATTGTGAGTCTAGTATGAACTGGGGCATTCCTTGTTTGTGACTGTCTGATCTCCATGCAAACAGGTATGATGACTTTCTAGGTCGAACACATACCTTGATTGTCATAACCTATTTACCATAATAAAGCTCAATGATGATAATAGCACAAGAAGATCTTTCACTTTCATATCTTCTACCTTCCATCCCCCTTTAGCGATCATCCTTCATTGTCTTTTCCTGAGTCTGTGTATCCCGCTATTACATGACTGAGTATAATGACACGCCAAAAATATATGTATTTCATGTAGTCTGCATCTGCATTATCACATGTTAGCATATCTCATTTCATGCATACATATAGATATCACAATAGCATGACATCCTGCACACACTACTGATTAGTGTTTAATACAAGAATTTTCATTCTTATATAAAACGTTAAAAGATAACAATATACATCATACATTTTCATAAGCATACATCCATTCACATTTTACATTTACGTCATATATATATATATATAGCATTCCATCATGTACATATCCATCTCATTAAGCATCATAATCATTAAAACATCATAACAAAACATGTACATAATTGCATCCATATCATAAGCATCATAAAATCATCATAAAAGCATATATAACATCACATAGGAACACATGCATATAGCTGCCACAAGGAATGAGTCATCTCATATATATATCAAAAAATAATAAGTGTCATGATACAACGATGTCAAAATTGTATATGGATACAAAATCACCCATAGGTTTCTATATAATCATACAAAAATCTAATATAAAATGGATCCAAGGAATATGAGCTCATGAAGATCCAACCCTTGGATCTCCTCATCTATCCCCTTCTCTTGGTGGCGTGGGTGGACCCGTGACTCCACCACTGAATGCTCTCCTCCTATCCCTGCTAGTAGTGGTAGTAGAGAGTGATGCCCTCCTATAACTCCATGCTCTCTTCTCTGGAGGTACTGTTGTAAAGTACATGCTCCTCCAATAAGCTATCTCATCTGCTACCTAGAGATAAAAGGAAAACCCAAATCTTGTGTCTCCTATTGTTGTCACCCTAGACACCCTCAAGGTATCCTTTGCATTAGTATACCTTTGGATGGCCTCATCCCTCTCCCACTGCATATATGTTAGTTGTCTCCTCAATCGAGTCACCTCTCTCTCAAGATTGTCGATCTCATCGACTTACCCTTTTATGAGCTCTCATAGCAGGAGTAGCTCATCCTCCTCCTCATCATCTCCTCCTTGGGCTCTCTCTACCTATCCTCTCTGATGTGGGATAGCTTGTCCCCATCCACCTTGTACTTGTCCCCATCCATCCTGTCCCTACCCTGTATATATCTAGGAATTTGTAGGACCTGTCATCCTCTCCCTCTAGGCGGCCTCGGTGGTTTTCCTCCCTATCCTACCTCCCCACCTCCCCCAACACCCTCCTCTCTCCCCTCATCCCTCTGTCCACCACTTCCTCTATCCACCCTCCTGACTCCCCCTCGCATCTATCTCCTTCATCCTCCTCCACCTCCATCCTCTTTATCGTCATCCTCTTTTATGGGTATGGTCTCACCTAGATTTGTGAGTCTCAAAAATGGATGTGCTGCAAAATATGTTGTATACTCCTCATTCATCCCAACATCAATAATATATGGTAACACATCCCAAGCCATTAACACTAGCTGCTCAAACCATGTCACCATCGTATTGTATGACAAAATAGGCCCCCCAATGACTCTTCTCTCTCACCATCCAAGAAAACTCACCTAAACCCTGTGGAATCCTCTATTGTCTACCAAATTGCTTGCATACCCATCCAATCAGGTGCTCTAATATGTAAGGAGTCCAACCAATTAAATATCTTCTCCTAAAACAAAATGGCATCTCTGTAGCATCCTCCTCCCAAGCCTCATAGTCTAAATATGGCCTCCATATAACACTTTCTATATCGTCTATCACCCTCTGCCAGTACTCTAACTTCCCAATCCATGGCTGGGAAGTGAGCTTGCTATACAGGTAAACATATGCCTACCCAATGCTTCTGAACCTGAAATGTATAGGCCTAGTCACAACTTTATTGTAGAAGTATCACCCCACATCCCAATCTGCAGCCACCGAGGTACACAAAATGATGCAACTCATGATATAGACACCCCAATATGCAAGGTCCCCATGCAAACCTCCTCTTTGTGAGTAGGATCTCTAATGTCCACCCCCATCTGATAGCCAAGCCTTGTGTCATCATGTCTGGATATAGATAACCACTGATGATCCCTCCCACCACTGGTGCCAATGCGTGTCCACTGCTAGCCATCACCACCCAGCTCAAGTGTCCTAGTCTCAGCTCAAGATCTAGATCTCCAAACACCCATCTCAGTGCATCCCTATCTCCCTCTCAATCATAGGTCACGAGATCCCCATGGATCAACACCCATAATATCCTTTACACATCCTCTAATGTGACTGACATCTCACTAGATGGTAAATGAAAAGTGTATGTCTCAAAGTGCCATCTCTTTGTAAGAGCAGTTAGTAGTCCTGTGTTCATCTTGATCTCTGGCATATACATCATATGTCTCTGTCCCATCATGTTAATAGAAACATTATCCTCACTGGTCAAATCTATCCATAATCATTAATTCATAGGGAGTCTCTCTCTAGACTCTAGCTGGGGCAAATCCTCTTGCATCCAATCAAATCAATTGCATCAATTCTAGTGGTACTCATGTTTATCACATAGTGATACTTATATCCTAGTGCTAATGTCTATCACATGGTGCTACATCCTACTATATATGTTTATCACATTGCACTATATTCTATCTTGTCAGAGCACTCGCTGGATTTTATCAATTTGATGACTTATCCTATACTCAACTTAACAAACTTAACTGTTTTAGGGAACCTGTTGAGTGAATCCTCTTAATAGTTTATCTAATTGGCAAGGTATGTTTATCATAAAATTGTCAATTTTAGCCTATCCTTCAGTTTCTCTCCCTAGGGTACCTGTTTGAGTGTATCCTCTCAACAGTTTATCCAATCAACAACATATGTTCATCACGGAACTGTCGATTCCTGCCTAATTAGACATAGACATGTTTTTGCTACGTAGACATGGTTTTTGCAACCCTAAATGCAATTTTGCAATGTAGACATGCATGTTCATCACAGACATGAGATTGTTATATCTATAGGCATTTTTCTGACGCATATGCACTTGTTCATCATAGAAGCGCCTATATCTATACCTACATGTGATTATATTCCTAGATGCGACCTAAACCTACCTAAATGTGCCTGTCCTACATAGACACGTGCAAACCTAACCTAGATGTGTTCAAACAAATCTTTACCACTTTCGTGTTTTTGCAAAATTAGCCTAAAATGCATTATATGTAACAATAAATGCAAAATCGTACTGAGTTCGAGGTGCTTACCGGCTCACCCATGTCGTCTAGCCTCTAGAATGGGCAGACATGATTGAACCTATGTAGCCTATTTGCCATCTCTTCTGCTCTTCTAACAGCTCTCTAAGATCTCTATGCACTCTAATCTCTTAAGTGTGTGGATGCAAATGAGGATGTTTTCCTTGTGGCCTATACATATAAGCTTCTTAGCCCTAGTCTCTCATGATCATCTTTATTTTCTCCCCATGTCAATCCCTCCTAGTCATTCTCTCTTATCGAGAGATTGTCTACACCCCCTTTCAATCTTTTCATCCAATCTCTAGAGGGGTCATATCATTCTCCCCTTGGGGTAGCTTTGTATCATTTTTTTCTTCTTTGAGCCAACGCGATAAGCTGCATTGTCTCAAAGAGGGGAAAAATGTAGACACCTAAAATTGTCCCCCTTAATTAAATAAATATTTTTGTTTATTTAGTTATTTTACCCTGAGTCTTCTATTAATTAAATAAATCTTTATTTATTTAATTAATTCATTTATCCTCTTCTAGCCCCTTTTCTAATTTAAATAATGTAAAGTGGAAAAATTGAGCCCTAGTGACTCCCCACCTAGGAGAGAGAAAGGAAGTCACTAGGATGATTTTTCACTTGGGAGATCTTTACATTCAAAAGAGAGGCTTGAATCCACTAGATCCAAATCCAAGAGAGAAAAGGATATGAATTCCAAGTGGATTGCAAGGGTTGAGGTGTGATTTTCCCTCTTTTGTAAATAGGAAAGCTGACTTATTGACTATGTGGAAAAGAGAGAAAATGAGTTAACTGAGAAGCTACCGGTTTGGGACTGCGTTGTAACTTCAGAATTGAGTTAACTAGATTGATATAGATCTGCCTTGCAAATTTGGAGAAAAGTTGTCAGGACCATGGCGGGAGTGTACATGGTCCTCCACAAAATCCACAAAACAAAAAGGGTTCTTTTGTCTCTACAAATGGATCCCAAACCTGTAATTACAACTGTACACCTACAACCTACACATAGAAAAGAAGGGGAGAAGAGTTGTGGATAGGGGTTTGCCTCAAGCCAACCCCAGTTGAGGAATCAACCTTGAAAGAAAGTAATTGCAAATGCTGAAATGTAAATGATGGAAGTGTATACCTTGTAGATCAGCAATTTGTTGATAATGATTGCTTTGCTTCTTGAATGTAACCACAAGTGTTGTATGAAATGGTATGTATCATGACAAAACCATAACACACACACATGCTTGCAAATGAATGTTGTAATGTTGCTCCAATGGATGAATGAAGAAGACTTGACTACTTGAATGCTTGATGATGACCTTGAAATCCCATATCTTATACTTATGCCTCTTATCCTCCCTCCAAATGAGGGAATTGAATCCCCTTTTATACATGCCTCAAGGATTAATTTTCAACCACCAAAGGCCGACAAAGAGAAATTACAAACCCTAAAGGAAAATTATGCATAGGAGACTGAACAAACCTAACTTAGGGCCACCCTAAGGGGTGGGGATAGGGGAACCACACCCCTGTCCTAAACTATTTTGGGGCCTGAACAGGGTCTAAAGCAACCATGGGTCTTGAAGGAGGAAGGGTGAAGGGGCAAGAATGTAGAAATAAGTCTTGGTTGGGGAAGAAGATGTCATCACCAAGGTGAGGACCTAAGTTGTGGTTTAAATTGTAGGGGTCGCAATTTATGACACTACATTTAGCCCCCACATAAGCAAGAGTATAGCCTACGCCAATACTACTGGTAAAGTAAAAGAAAAAGAAAGATGAAGACAAGGGATGTGGAGAAATATCACAAGGAGTATAAGACATCACTAATATTGAGGAGCAAAAAGCCCCCAATCTTAGGTTCTCAATTCATGCGAACATACGCAAGAGAACACAAAACAAAAGTGAACAAAACACACAAAAGAAAGACAAAGCACAAAAGACACACAACAAGAACAAGACACAAGACAACAAACCAACTAGCTGAAGAGACCTCAATACTCAGATGTCTCAACAACTAAGCATGACACAAAGACCAATTGCATCACATAAACACAAGTGATCACATAAAAGAGAAAAGATGACATCATCCATGAACCATCAATAGTAAAACTATGAGTTCATGAGAGGAAGATTAAAGAACATGAATACACACTTTGGTGATCCATGAGAAGAAAGAAGAAGAAGAGAGAAACCATGGACGTCTCGCCCCTAAAAATAGGTGATCCATGGAGAGAAGGACATGAAAAATCTTGGCCCTGGAGCCTGTCTAGGTGATCCATGTAAAATGAGAGAGTGAGAACACTGTTAGTTCCACCCAACCTCATGTGCATGTGTGCAAGTGAGGTTCTAAGCGCCTTATTGGAGTCAATGCTCGATTACGCTACAACCTGTATAGAATATATAGTACAAGTATCAAAAAAGGTGTGACATCCGGCTCTAAGAGTCTGTTCTCTAGTTTTGAGAATAATCACCCCGCATAACAAAAAACTGGCATCATCTCACTCTAATAGTTTGTGCCCTGGTTCTGAGAATGACCCACTGTACAAGAAAATAAGTGAAGACATATCACTCTAAGAGGTTACCCTCTGGCTCCAAGAATGTCCCACTGTACAAGAAAAGTGATGACATCTTGCTCTAAGAGGTTACCCTCTGGTCCCACTGTACAAGAAAAGTGATGACATCTTGCTCTAAGAGGTTACCCTCTGGTTCCAAGAATGTCCCACTGTACAATGCATAAGAGAAGTATGGTATAAAGGAGTAGTGTGGGTGCCCCTTCCCCCCCCCCCCCCCCCCGCTTCTTAAGATGTCAACATAGGTTTATGTTGATATCTTAAGGAAAGTAGAACAAGGATACCTACCTTCATCACAAAGAAGATATGCTCTATGTAAAAATTTCATAAATCTAAGCAAGAGAGGGAATACTCTTCAAGCAAGGATAATATAGTTGAAAAGAAATATCTTGCCGTAAGTCTAAAGGAGATCCTTGGAAGAGAAGAGATCTTTGTTAAAAAAGACATCTTCCTCTAAGAAGAGTTGTCTTAGACAAATATAACATCTTCTAGAACAAAGAAACAAAGAGAGAACAAGAATGAAATCCCTCCTCCTATTCCTAGGTGAAAGGGATTCTTGATGAGGGATGACACACTTTTAGCCCTATGAGGGATGGGTGAAGTTATCATAGATATACATTATCAAGTGTGAAAGAGGTTGTAGTCAAGGACTTACCTCTTGTATAATACAGAATCCTTGAGACAACCACCAACATCACACAAGGAATGACATCAAGTAATAAAACTCACACCATCCACTCAATAGGGAAAAGTGGATCCCTAGAGAAAGAGAGAGAGAGGGATCATTGCCCCCCAAGTGTAGGGACAATGAGAAGAGGTTATACAATCTTCTAGAGATAGATTAAACATAAGAAAATACACAATGTACTTTCATGAATGTATGCAATAAAATATATTAGTATATGTAAAATACACATCTCAAGAAGTGGTAATCTTTGAAAGAAGGAAAAAGAATCACGTGTTCCCCAAGGGGGATTAAGAATATAGAAATAATAATCATATATGAAAAATGCAACCCCTAAAGGAAATAGTGATACATGAGATAGAGAGAAGGAATAGGAGTGAAAATCCCTTCCCCCCACATAAGAAGGACAAGGGGGAAAAAGGGGTACACATCTTCCAATGGTGTTTATTTTCAAGTGATACGCCTTCCTAATGCAACAAATTCTTCAAAGGAAGGAATATGTACTTCTCAAGAGATCATTCCATGCAAGGAGGCATACCATGCTTGAGAATAAGCGCAACCATAGAAGAGGTTTGTTTTCCAAGAGAATGAAAGAAAGAGAAGAAGTGCATTACCCATTAAAGAAACTCCTCTCCAAGTAAAGTGGAAAACCAAAGAATATTTACGTGCTCATATAAGAATAACCCAATGCAAGAAAGGAGATCTAATAATGAATAATGCACAAAGATAAAGATAAATGTATAGAAACAATACAATCACAAATGATAAAGAGCACCCAGTTAAGTTGGCTAGTTATGTCATAGGGTGAAGAGAAACATGAAGGGAAAAGAAGTGCCAAGGCACTATGCTTTTACTAAAAAAAATAGCTAGATCTTCTGTGAGACAAATTTGTGTGAGATCATATTGCATTTGAACAAATTTCTTAAATGCATAACATTTTCCAAGAGAATGTGAATATAAGTCCTGAAAAATGCAATATTCAATACCCTTCTCCTGCTTAGGATTTTTATTTTTATTTTGAGGAGGAAAGGAAATGTTCTTATCACATTTCAATCTCCAATAGATTCTTGCAACTACTCTTTTAGGATGGTAAATATCTTCTTGACATGAAGGAGAAGGATTGTTAGAAAAAGCAGATTCATTATCCACAATTCTAAGTCTACCACTATCTATGCCATCTTGAATAGATTTTTGAAAATTAGAGCAATCATCAGCATTATGGTCATGGGTTTGATGAAATGAACAAAAAGGACGTTTTGAAGAAGAAGCATTCTTACGGGCTCTTTTTATTTGTTGTTTTTGAAGATGGTCTTTAAAGTTTTGGAGCCTAAGGCATTCTTCCATATAAAGAGGAGTACCATTTCCTAGGCCTCTTGTATTAGTTTGTATAGGAGGGTTTATAGGGACATGAATTCCATGCTCAAATTTATCAATTCCTTGTTCTTTAAAACCTTGTTTTGTCATTATATGAAAGCCACGACTATAAGAATGTTGCAATTGACTAGATGGAGGAACACCATCATGAATTTCTTTGAAATCTAATGTATAAGGAGGAATATTTGTAGTTGAAGAAGGAGTATCCTATGAAGTGACAATCTCCTTTCCTTTATCAAGCGTATCCTTTGTAGGAGATTGGGGAGGAACATCTTCATCATCTAAAAGCTCATTTTTAGTTATTTCTATGTGAGGGGAAAGGTCATGAATAAAATGCATGAAATCATCTTCCCTACATATACTTTGATGTTGAAGATAGGTATTAGGAGAATAAGGAGGATATAAATATGTAAGAATGTTGATGTTTTGATATTGCCCCCCTTTCTCAAGGGTATGTGTATGAGGAGAAGACGGGTCCATATTACTTTCCAATGCTTTCTCTCTTTTAGAAACATCATTGGGTAAAGCATTATATCTCATTTCATCCACACAAGATACCCTAGGAGAGCTACAAAGGTTAGGATCTCGAGGTTTGGGATCTACAAAAGCTTTAAGGTGATTAACATAGGAAATGCATTTTGTTAACAACATCACCAATGCAACATAAATTATACATGAAAGCTTTGAGATCAAATTGCAAAGAGAATAATTGTGATATCCTATCAACACAATAGGACCAATTGCTATGAATAAAGAGAAGTAACATGGAAGAAAAGAAACTCTTATCCAAAACATGATTGTAGTAAATATATGTGAAAATCAATAACATCATATGTGAAAGAGCAAGAAAATCCTAATTTATTAATTGCCATTGAAATTCCTTTAATTAAAACCTTAATTTGCTGGAAAAGAAGATCGAAAATTAGGACCCTTTTATGAAAATTAATTTTAAAAAATTTGCATTTGATGGAATTTGAATTTGAGTTTGACCTTAAAAGATGTTAAAATTGATAAAGTATGCCAATTTTCTGGATTTAAGCAGAAAAACATAGTCAATTCCATCTCCCAAAATTTCGCGAAAAAAGCCAAGGACCATGGTGAAAGTGCACATGGTCTGACCATGTTTTTTTGAAATTTTCAGGCATGATAGGTATTATGATATTATTATGGAATACAAAAAAATAGCTGATTTGGAGATGTCTAGATCAGTCAAATTTGCAGTCAAAGGTCAAAAATGAAAAGATCTTGATAATTAGGGTTTTATGATTTAACCACTGAATTTTCAAAACAAAGAGACAGATTTGAATTGTAATTTTGAAATAGAAATCAGATTTGAAACAAGCAATTACAATTTTGCACTTGACAAGCTTAATTTTCTCAAAATGAAAAAAATTAGGGCTTTATGCAATTAACCTCTAAAATTTGCAAATATATCAAACCTGGAAATGAAAATTTGAAATTCAAATTGCAATTAATTAGATCCAATGATAAGAAATTAGAATTAATGTGCATTCACGTCAGGCTCACCAAAATGTAAAGTGGAAAAATTGAGCGCTAGTGACTCCCCACCTAGGAAAGAGGAAGGAAGTCACTAGGATGATTTTTCACTTGGGAGAACTTTACATTCAAAAGAGGGGCTCGAATCCACTAGATCCAAATCCAAGAGAGACAAAGATGTGAATTCCAAGTGGATTGCAAGGGTTGAGGTGTGGATTTCCCTCTTTTGTAAATAGGAAAGTTGACTTGTTAAAAGAGAGAGAAAATTAATGAAATGAGGAGTTACCAGTTTGGGACCACGTTGTAACTTAGTATTTGATTTAACTAGACTGATACGGATCTGCCCTATAAATTTGGAGAAAAGTCGACGGGACCGTGGCAGGAGTGTACATGGTCCTCCACAAAATCCGTGAAACGAAAAGGGTTCTTTCGTCTCTGCAAATGGAGCCCAAACCTATAATTACAGATGCACACCTACAACCTACACACATAAAACATGGGGAGAAGGGTTGTGGATAGGGGTTTTCCTCAGTCAAACCTTGTTTGAGGAATCAACCTTGAAAGAGAATAAATGCAAATGCTGAAATGTAAATTGTCGTGCTCTGTGAGAAGTGTGATACTTGCAGCTGCAACACAAAACACTCAATAGATCATTACAAGCATGGTTAGAAAATCATAAGCAAAAGAAAGATAAAACCATGACAAAGTGACCTATCACCTCCTAAGAGATGCGAGTATGGATTTTCTCTCAGATCTGGATAAGCAATCCTAGTGACTTGACTACACCTAGATGGAGGATTTGAAATGATAATGATATGCAAAGATGAGATTGATTATGCTAGATTGATCCAAGAGACTAATTAAGCTAATGATATACATTATTAAGCTATGAAAAAGATTGATTAAGCTACATGATTCAACAATTATGCTAGAAAATGATCAAATTAAACTAAATCTAAGATGCAATTGCCTATAATAACAATGCTCAAATGATATGCTAGAATGGATATGCCTATAGTAACAATGCATAAGATGAAAATGAGATGGGATCCTTATTGATCCAAAATTGGGGATATTTATAGGATTTCCAAGGCCAGGGGTGAGGTGGTAGGAATCAACGATCAAGATTGATTCTGAAGATATCAAGGGTGAAATTGGAGGAGGTTGAAGAAGAGGTTGGAGTAAGAGACACTTGTCATCTCTGTGGTGACAAGTGTCAAAGAGCTTTGCTCATAAAAGGGCAAGTGTCCAAGAGAGGATACATGTGGCCAAAGTGCCATGTGTCTCAAGAAGAAAATATCCACACCATAGGAGGTTAGGATAAGGAGGTTAGAATGTGCAAGATAGGATAGGGTTAGGCAAACCCAAGGTTAGGTGGAATGGGTAATTTGAATTTAAAAATTCAAATAATAGGAAAAGACTAATTAATTCTCAACAACTCATAAATTGATTTGTTTTAATTAATTAAGGGATTAGAAGAATTAATTGAAGATGGGGGAAGGATTAATTAATTTGAATTAATTAATCAAAGGGGACTATTGAAATGAACCTATTAAATAAATCATTAGATTTATTAATAAGTATATGAAAGGGAGAATTTAATCAAATTGCCTAATGAATTCAATTAAATTAGGAAAGGGGATTAATTAAATAATTGCTTATTTAATTAATTATCTTCAGACCATTTTTAGGTGTATACATTTTGCCCCTCTTTGAAGCGAGGTGTGATGACATGTTGATTCAAAGAATAATCTCATTTTGATGATGATATTGGTTTGATAGGATGCCCCAGCTATTGATTGATAAATTTTGATACGATGATGCCCCCTCAAGAAATGAATTGAGATAATTGATCTTTGGAGTGTTTGGGTTTTTTGCAAAATTGATATCCCGACTAGAAATGATTTGATGTCTACAACTGTGGTTGATGAAAATGCGAGTTCTACAATCACGGTGATGTGGTTTTTGATTATTGATAAAGCTTGATTGATTAGATTGATAAGATCAAGATTCAGTTTGGTTTCAGGAATGACACCTCCTATATAAGGCAACAATGATCAAGGCATCTAGTTTCAGGAATGATATATCCTGTATAAGACATGATCAGAATGTCTAGTTTCAGGAAAGATACATCCTGTATAAGACATGAGAGAATCGATTCAAATGCAATTGATTAATAGAATTGATAAGATTGATTGGATAAAGAACTGACAATTTTGTTGATATCAAGTTGCATAAAGATTTAGATATGTTGATGTTGGTTCTGTTGAGGGTAGAGTAGTTTAAGATTTTTTTCCAAGTCGATAATATCTGGATAGAGATGAGTCATCATTTTGATTTTGTATACACTTATGATGATACCTTGATGATTCCTGCGATAGATTTAACCTGGGATAAAATGAGCATACAGAATCCCATGCAAGAATGAAATGCAAGCTAAATGCAAAGCTAATGCAAATGAAATGCAATGCAATGACCAGACCAGTCACTGGGTTATTGCGTTTTGTCATCATTGAGCTTTTTTAAATGTGGGAAGTAAGTGCAAACATCGATGGTATAATTAAACCATGATGACCTGAGCATGACTTTCTTGGATTTTGATATGCCAAGTTAGCACAAGCATCGAGGTATAATTGAACCGAGATGACCTGAGTGTTGCTTGCGTAAAAGAAGTAGTATTAATCATTTCAATACGCAAATCGGAAATGTCTTCGATGATACTCTGATGATCATGTCCTGAGACAAATTTGCACATATTAATGATTAATTTACAGACAACAAACAATAAAAATATCATGTTCCTTCCTTGTTTCTCTAGTCAAAGATATCCTGGAGCCACTCAGAAATCATGATAGCAAAAATCAAGATAAAAAAGTTGAACAATCATGCTAAAATCATTATCCAAAAGATATCATCCATGTGTTTAGACTGACTTTGTGATAGTTTGATGGTTGATAATTTGATCTCGTGTTCAAAGTAGGATATGTCTCAATTTTTGCTTGATAAGAGTTGTCTAATTGTTGTTTTACTTGTTTGATTAAGCTCAAAATGATCAAAGTTTTTTCAGACATAAAACTTCTTCAGATGCATGCTATTGATGTGTTCTTCGAGCTGATCTTCATCCTGTGTTGATAGTTGATATGCTCCTGACCCAAATACTGTTGTGATCACAAATGGACCTAACCAGTTTGGTTCAAAATTTCCTTTCTTTTCTTGATCTACCTAGTTGCATGGATTTTCTTTTAGCACTAGTTCCCCAACTTGAAAGACTCGTCATTTGACCTTGTGATTATAACTCTGACACATTCTTTTATGATATACCTTTAAATGATCAAAGGCATCTTGTCTTCATTCATGGATTAATTGTAACTCATGCAGTCTAGATACTCGTTCTTCATTTGGAATAAGACCTTTTAATGATACTCATAGAGAAGGTATCTCTACTTCTATTGGCAGTATTGCTTCTGATCCATAAATAAGAGAGAAAGGTGTGGCACCTATTGGCATGCAAATACTAGTACGGTAGGCCCATAAAGCACGGTTCAATTAAATATGCCAATCTCTTCCAGCATTATTTACTATCTTTTTGAGGATTTTCAAAATAGTTTTGTTTGATGCTTTTGCTTGCCCATTCCCCTGTGGATAATAGGGTGTGGAAAATCTGTGTTGGATCTTGAATTTCTCACATAGTTCTTGTACATCTTGATTTTTGAATGGTCACCCATTATCAGTGATAATGGTAATGGGTATTCCATAGCGACATATGATGTATTTCAAGATAAATGCAACAATTTATTTTCCTGTGATATTTGTGAGAGGTACTGCCTCAATCCATTTTGTGAAATATTCTATAGCGACCAAGATGAATTTGTGACCATTAGATGAAGGATGATTTATTTTTCCTACTAGATCAAGACTCCATTGACAGAAAGGCCAAGATGTTGCTAAAGCATGAAGTTCTTGTGCTGGTGCATGAATCAAATTCCCATGGATTTGACATTGTTTGCATGTTCTAGCTATTTGAAAAGAATCTCTTTCCATAGATGGCCAATAATATTCCAAGTGTATGAGTTTTTTCAAAAGGGTAAGACCACTTGAATGAGTGCCACAAATGTCATTATGGACTTCATGAAAGGCCTTCTCAGATTCTTCTTGTTTAAGACATCTTAAAAGAGTATCGTCTAGACCTCGTTTAAACAGGGTATCCGCGATCAGAGTATAATGGGAGGATTGGCAAATAAAGTTTCTCTTTTGATTTTTCAATAATTCGAGAGGGAGAATTTATCTTTTAAGTATGTGTAAGTTTGACCATAGCGGGAGGAATCATGCCCAACAAGGTGACAGGTAGTTTGGGAATCAAGACAATTATGAGCAAGGTAAAACAACTCTTCTACCAAGAATTCATAATGCTATTGATTTTCCTGTGTTTGAAGTAGAGAAGAAAGTATAGCCATGGCATCTGCTGCTTTGTTGTCATTCCTTGGAATCTACTAGAAGGTTATTTCTACAAAGTATTTCTTGATATCATCAACCATCATTTTATAAAGCATTAACTTTTCATCCTTTGTTTGATAATCATCATTGATTTAATTGATGACGAGCTGAGAGTCTCTAAAGACTTGAAGTTGTGTAATGTTCCATTCTATAACCATTTTGATACCTATAACCAAAGCTTCATACTCTGTTGTGTTGTTGGTGCATGAAAAGCTTAATTTGTATGCTTTTGGAATTGTATGATCTTGTGGTGTGATGAATAGAATACTTGCTCCTGATCCATGTCGTGTTTCATTATTGATGCCTTCTCTTAGACTGATGTTCGGGTGATGTATTGTAAGATATGGATCGAACCTTGGAATATCTGCATATGACCAAGTAAAAACAATTTGCCAACTTTTGAAGGGTTCCAAATATTTTTGCCTTGCTAGTTCTGATAGAGAAGTTGCTGGATATAGATCAGTTGTGCCAATGGTAACTGCCTCTGTCGGTTCCATCAGAATAGATGACCTCTCTTGATAGAATTTAGGTAAGGTGTCAAATCTCCCATCTTTTGACACCTCAAGGAGGTTTTCACCATTAGATGCATCCTTTCTTTTTACTTTTTCATGGTCTAATGTTGCCAATAAATGGTTTTCAACATTAGTCCTGATATTGTTTTCTTTATTTTCACTTTTGCGACTAGCAAATTTGGCACCCACTTGACTGGAAGATGCGTTAGCACAATCCTTAGTGAGAGTTGTTGCGGGTTCGATTGCATTAAGATATACAGATATAGCATGGTCATTTGGAAAGGTATCAATGGAAGTATGTCCTTCATTTTCCCAGTCCATAGGTTCAGGAGGGATTAAGGATAAATGATCCTCATGTTGGATTATGTCAAAGATATTAGGGGTCATGATAGAGATGTCAAAGCTTTCAATATGTATTTCCATGTCTAGAACGATACTCTCAACAAAATGACCTCATGCAAGGAGCTCCTGATTGTCATCGATTAAGTCCAAGTCAATCGAATGTGATTCTGATTCAAGTGGGCTAGTTCCTAACATTTGCCTTGCATACATGAGAACTATATCGACACCTAAATCTGCTTCTTCCCTTTCGATTTCAAGTTGCTCTTGTTTTCTTTTCCATGATAGAAAATATTCTCCGTTCCCTCGATCTTTTAGCTGCATTTGTTTTTCCATGTTTGACAAAATTGAGGCAAATGATTTTTCTTTGGATTGTGTGCTTGAAGATGTTGCCTCTCTGTTATGTGGGACAATGAGTTCTTGAGCTGATTTTAGATTACTTCAACACTGCAATGGATTTGAATTTGCTGAGATCGTAATTTCCTACCCATTGTATGGAAATTTTAGGCACTGATGACATGTTGATGGAATAACACGTATGTCTTTTATCCATGGTCTTCCCAAGAGTATATTGTATGGTAGGTCCAAGTATAGAACTTGTCATGTTGTGTCCTTATGTAAAGGTCCCACTCTAAGGGGTAATATCATAATTCCTTTAGAGAAACGTTCTTCTTCATCATATCCTTTGGATGTGATCTTTTTATGGGGATCAACTACATCTTATGAATAACCTAGAGCATGGACTAGACTGAAAGAGAAAATGTTCAAGCCAGCTTCCCCATATATTAGGACATGTTTAACAAGCGTTCTATGAATAAGGACTTGAATTTGCAAGGGAGCGCTATGGGGATGTTGCAATGAATTAATGCTTGGATATGAAGGAGATGAGCTTTGAATAGGATCCTCTGAAATAGGTTTGATGGCAATCCTGGATATCACTTGGGGAACTTCATCCTTGGGTGTATTGTTTGGTGATAATTCTATGGAAGGTTCTTGCAAGCTTTTAAGAGGTGTAGGAATAGATGCCTTTGGAGACTCAATTTGCTTATGGGGGGATGATCTTTTGCTAGACATAGGTTAGTGATTTTGATATTTCTCAGCGAAATCCTTTAGGGATCTCTTTAAGAGTTGTATAAAAGATCCACCTTTCTTTGAATATATATTTGAATCCTTGTGAGATTTTGACATAGTTGGATTTTGATTTTGGACTTGTTTGATTGCTCTAATATGTTGGCTTGTTATGTCTTCTTGTATTTTACTTTGGTATGCCATGTTGCTATGATCTTCATCTATTTCAAATGTTTCTCTTTCTGCTTCTACGTTCTTCCGTCTATGAGCCCTGGTTAAAATGGGTATACACGTATCTTAGATAGTGTGCTAGGATTGGATTGTCTACAAGTTGTTTTGATAAGTGGTCAACTGTCAATGTAAATGTGATAGCGTGATATGACATGAAAAGATGGTTAAAGTGTTTACAAGTTTGCAAGTTTTTTGATCTTTGGTTTTGAAGTGAAATGATGATGATTTGATAAGAACCAAGTCCAATAGGAACGATATATCCTATGATGTGGGACAAGGTTATCCTGACCAAACATTGTAGTTTCGTGATAAAGGATGATAGATCCTGATGAGAAACTATGTTTTGAGTGATCAGTTTATCAAAGAGGTTAATGATGCACTTTGAGATGTTTAGACCTTGAACTTGTTGAGGGTGAGTACTTGAAAATCTTGAGATGTTTATTTCTAAAGTATGATTTGAAAGATGATAACTTGACCAAGTTAACCAAGACAATCCAAGCATAAAATGACAGATAACAGGTGCTTATGATCACTACAAATTGACCAAGCAAATATGACAGATCTGAAAAAGATGTGCAAGAAGATAGTTCTGGACTGACGGAGATAGAAGTTTGTACGACAAACTACACAGCCCCGAATGACAATTTATACAGCTCATACGACAAACCAGAAATCTCGCATGACATGAAATCCTCTACTAAGATGACTTGTACGATACTTCTCACTAGACCGGACAATGAAAGATAATATAAATTTTTTTGCTATATAGGCTCGTATGACAATTCCTACTGGACCATATGACAAAGTAGATACCTCGTATGATAGAATAACAAACTCATATGATAGAGGACAGAACAAAGATAAAAATGTTTGTTTGGAAGAATTTTGATTAGTGAAGTTTGATTTTTTTCTTATGTTTTTTAGTTTTGAATGTCTGATTTTCTGTTTAAGGGATGAATACACAACAAACACATGATACGATAAGTTACCTCAAGCACATTACGCTGCCTAAGGAAGTTGGCTAAGAGAGAAAACCTTTGCTTGCAAGCTTAGGTACACACCCAATATCTAATCAGAATACGACCGCTGAGTCTCACGCAATGGATTCTCAATGCCGTATTATCCGACTCCAAACACTAATGGGGGCACGATATGGCAAGTGTCTTAGGAGAGTTACTATCTCTCTTGCACAAAGATTATGACCCTTTCAGAGGTGAATCAGGTAGCTTCTAATTTAACTAGAACTAGTAAGGGATCCATTTGACGCGTCGGGGTATAATACTCAATTAAGAGGTACCCCAGCCTTGAAAACCAAGGTTTGATATACCTGAAGGTACAGAGGAGAGATATTCCTAAGCAGTGTTGTTGAATTGATTTTCATCAAATCACATTTATTTTATAGTGGGTTGGATTACTTGGCGTTAGCCGTTCCCACTTAGGTCATTCCCCTCTCACCGACCTTAATGGCTAAGAGTTATTAGCTCCTCGGGAGGGCAGGCCCACTAAAGAAATGCACTAATGAAATCAAAGGATAAGTCTAGCTTTCTAATCACCTAAGAAAGGTGAGCATACTTGCCTATCATCAAAACACATAAAACATGATTGTTCATTTCTATTAGCAAAATCAAGTGTGCCTAGAAAAATTAAAGAAGACATAGAGTTAGTTGAGTCCTCCTAGGCAACCTACAAAATAGATGCATTAGTAGTCATTATGTGTTTTGTTGAAACAAAGCTTTGACAAGCATAATCTTTGACAATCATCCTGCAAAAAATAGTTAGGCTACCAAAAAACTCACAAACAAACCAGGGTTAGCATTAGTAATAACCAAATTGAAGCATGAAACCCTTAAAATACAAGCTGCTTTGAAAAGACAGAAACAAAATCTCGTATGATACAATTTACCTCACCGTACGAGTATCTTTTCGGGGTCGTACGAGTGAAGAACATAGCTTGTACGAGTCAAGATGGATTGTAATTTCAGTGCACAAAGGAGCTCGTACGAGACCGAAAAGGAGATTGTATGAAATTCAGATTCCAGCCTGGTCATAAATGAAGATTTGATGATGCTTGAGAGGCCAAAAATTAGATTTCTGGCCCCACGGTGGGTGCCAAAATGTCGTACTTTGTGAGAAGTGTGATACTTGTAGCTGCAACACAAAACACTCAATAGATCATTACAAGAATGGTTAGAAAATCATAAGAAAAAGAAAGATAAAACCATGACAAAGCGACCTATCTCCTCCTAAGAGATGCGAGTATGAATTTTCTCTCAGATCTGGATAAGCAATCCCAGTGACTTGACTACACCTAGATGGAGGATTTGAAATGATAATGATATGAAAAGATGAGATTGATTATTCTAGATTAATCCAAGAGACTAATTAAGATAATGATATGTATGATTAAGCTATGAAAAAGATTGATTAAGCTACATGATTCAACAATTATGCTAGAAAATGATCAAATTAAACTAAATATAAGATGTGATTGCCTATAATAATAATGCTCAAATGATATGCTAGAATGGATATGCCTATAGTAACAATTCATAAGATGAAAACGAGATGGGATCATTATTGCTCCAAAATGGGGGATATTTATAGGATTTCCAAGGCCAGGGGTGAGGTTGCAGGAATCAACAGTCAAGATTGAGTCTGAAGATATCAAGGGTGAAATTGGAGGAGGTTGAAGAAGAGGTTGGGGTAAGAGACACTTGTCATCTCTGTGGTGACAAGTGTCAAAGAGATTTGCTCATAAAAGGGCAAGTGTCCAAGAGAGGAGACATGTGGCCAAAGTGCCATGTGTCTCAAGAAGAAAATATCCACACCATAGGAGGTTTGGATAAGGAGGTTAGAATGTGCAAGATAGGATAGGGTTAGGCAAACCCAAGGTTAGGTGGAATGGGTAATTTGAATTTAAAAATTCAAATAATAAAAAAAGACTAATTAATTATCAACAAATCATAAATTGATTTGTTTTAATTAATTAAGGGATTAGAAGAATTAATTGAAGATTGGGGGAGGATTAATTAATTTGAATTAATTAATCAAAGGGGACTATTGAAATGAACCTATTAAATAAATCCTTAGATTTATTAATAAGTAGATGAAAGGGAGAGTTTAATCAAATTGCCTAATGAATTCAATTAAATTAGGAAAGTGGATTAATTAAATAATTGCTTATTTAATTAATTATCTTCAGACCATTTTTAGGTGTATACATAAATGATGGAAGTGTACACCTTGTAGATCTGCAGTTTGTTGATAATGATTGCTTTGCTTCTTGAATGTAACCACAAGTGTTGTATAAAATGGCATGTAACATGACAAAACCCTAACACACACACATGCTTGCAAATGAATTTTGTAATGTTGCTCCAATGGAGGAATGAAGAAGACTTGAATGCTTGAATTCTTGACGACCACCTTGAAATACCATATCTTATCCTTATGCCTTCCATCCTCCCTCCAAATGAGGGAATTGAACCCCCTTTTATACATGCCTCAAGGATTAATTTTTAACCACCGAAGGCTAATGGTATAATGAAAGAATAAGGATCCGGTCAACTACTGAGAGGGGAGGGTGAATTTGTAGATACAAAAATTGATAAACTTTCACTTTACTCAGAAATAACCTCTCAAAGTAAACTTTGAAACTGACAAGTTAAACCATTGAACTATAAATGCAATATCTCTGTCAGAATAAATTGTCAAGATAAACTGGTTGAGTGTTACAACAAATAATAGTAAACAACTTGAAACTCACAAACATCCAAATACTTTTACTTGACATAAGTAAAACCTTATTTCAGATCATTATGGTTAACATAACTTATCAAAGTGGATTAAGTAGTTAAGCAATTCAACCATTGAAACATAACCACAAAAACATTCACCACTTGACACAATATTTTTGACGTGGAAAACCAAATGGGAAAAACCACGGTGAGATGAGACTCACAAGATAACTATCTGAACTCTTTTGAAGTTCGCACTGTTAGGAGCCAAGCTTGTTAAAGCTTTTACAAAAAGTCATGTTAAGAACAGATCCTATTAGGGACCACCCAATTAAGGGATTGACTATAATGCCTTGTTAGAAGTAATACCCTGTGAGGAGTAACCTTGGTAAAGGATTTAAAATCCAAGCTAATGGACCACTTGGTTAGAGGATTTGAATAACACAAAGCTTGTTAGAGCTTACCCGGTTAGGGGATTTTATTGTTGTAATTGTTAGAAAACAACAAGAGTTTTTTGATTTGATAGAATAGCACTACACTTGTTTGTTCAGATCCTTTTCATGCTCTTATCTTCTTTTACACAAACTGTAGATACATCATCCGGTTCGGCAACCACACGCTCAATTCAACTTTTCCAACTCTCTAAACAAAACAACTCATCGACCTTATAAACAAATCAATTAGGTCGGTAACACAACAAATACCTAATTCGCTCATAGAGATTACAAACAAGTCGATTCAGGTATGACTTTTGGATTACATAAAAATCTCTGCACATTATTCAAGAAAGCCTCGACCTCTCCTTGATCACCGCTTCATCAAACTCAGTAACTCATCATGCGCTTTGTATTACATGAAATATACTTGCTCATTCCCATGATAACAACATTAACTCAATGCACCAAAAAAACTTCCTCATACAATATGCATACGTGTCATAATCATTACTGCTCATCATCAAATCATAAACCAATATAACGCATTCACCAAACTTAATCAGTTAGGGTTTATCAAAACAACAGGTAGGATTTACTGGTTCAACTTTCCAATATTTAGCAATACCGGTTCACTCCATAAACTTACCTACCGGTTACAGTTCCCTTCACTAGCTCTTCCTACCAGTTACAAAACAACATTATAAAAATAACATTACCAGTTAATTGACATCAATGACAACATAACAAATCATTAATGTAATCTTCATGAAAATTCCAACAATCTCCCCCTTTGGCATTAATGGCAATACAAACATCAATACCATTGATTGCTGTGATTGTGAATAGGAATCCTAGTTTACATTTAACCATGTACTCTCCTTGTCTTCAACTAGTCTCCAGCTATAGATCTTCTATCTGTCAATCATACAATTTCTTCACCTCCAACAATCACATAGTTCTTTTCCCCTTTGACAACAATGCCAAATTGAAAGTAAAACATGCAATGTCAAACTCACTGATCAACATCAACAACCTGCAACTTGATGCTCCCCCTATGGAAT
The DNA here is from genome assembly GCF_030272615.1 of Cryptomeria japonica. Lineage (NCBI taxonomy): Eukaryota > Viridiplantae > Streptophyta > Pinopsida > Cupressales > Cupressaceae > Cryptomeria > Cryptomeria japonica. Next base: position 402,038,579 of record NC_081411.1, read on the forward strand.
AACTCCACTTCTACACCAATCCTACTATAAAATTCTACAAGTAGCTCCCAGACTGAAGTAATCTACATCATGCTCAATTGATCTCATGAAGGGGTACAACCCTTAGCTAAATTTTAAGATACTCAAAATTAGTCTTAGGCAGAGGTTTAGTAAAGATATCTGCAAACTGCTCCTTGGTAGAAACATGCTCCAAAATCACATATTTACTTTGCACTTTTTCCCTCAAGAAATGATACTTCAATTCAATGTGCTTGGTTCGTGCGTGCAAAATAGGGTTCTTTGAAATATTTATGGCACTAGTATTGTCACATAATATCTTTACAGGTTTTGTAAACTTCATCTTGAAACCTTTCAAAATTTGCCTCATCTAGATAGCCTGGGTACAGTTCGTATAAGTAGCAATGTACTTAGCTTCAGCAGTAGACTGTGAAATACAACTCTGCTTCTTGCTACTCCATGAAACAAGTCTTCCTCCTAGAAAGAATGCTCCACCGGTTGTGCTTTTCTGATCATCAACATTACCTGCCCAATCTGCATCTGTATACACCTTCAAGTCAAAGTTTCCTTGATATGGATACCATAGTCCATAGTCAACAGTACCCTTCAAATATTTGAATATCCTCTTGGTTGCTATCAAATGTGTTTCCTTAGGGTTCTTCTAAAATCTAGAAACTAGACAAACTGCATGAGCTATATCCGACATGCTGTGAACAACATAGTGCACTTTTCCAATCATTGACCTGTACTCTTTTTCATCAATAGATGTGGCATCATCTTCTTTAGACAACTTACAACCTATAACCATTAGTGTCCCAATTGGTTTACAATCACTCATACCAAATGTCTTTAATACCTCTTTCACATACTTAAGCTATGTAATGAAAATACCACTCTTCATTTTTTGTATTTGCGAACCTATGAAATTTTTTTATCTCTCCCACTAGAGACATTTTAGACTCACTTTTCATTTCATTTACAAAGTCATTGCTCATGTCATCATTTCATCCAAATATGATATCATCCACAAACACTTCACTAACCAGTATCTTATCTCCTTCAGATTTGAGATATATGTTGCTATCTTCACTGGTTCTCTGAAGACCTATCTTCATCAGTTGTGAATTAAGCCTTTCATACCAAGCTCTCAGTACTTGCTTTAATCCATATAGTGCCTTGTGCAACTTACATACCATGTCTTTTTAATCAGTTAAGGCATAACCATCTGACTGCTCAATGTATACTTCTTCTTCCAGTATTCCATTAAAATACAAACTTCACATCCATTTGATATACTTTGAATCCCTTATGAGTTGCAAAAGCCAATAAAGATCTAACACCTTCCAATCTAGCAACTAGTACAAAATCCTCACCATAATATTCTCCTTCTTGTGCATAAACATTGCAAATCAATCTAGCTTTGTTTTGGATTACTACACCATCTTCATTCAGCTTGTTCCTAAAAACCCACTTAGTACCTATCACATTTTTATTCACTGATTGGGGTAATAGGGTCCATGTATTGTTCTTCTCAATTTGACCAAGCTCCTCCACCATAACTTTGACTGAATAATAATCTCCAAATGCTTCCTTAGCAGTTCTAGGCTCAATAGTGGAGATCATGCAAGAATTCTCTCTAATTCTTCTTCTGGTTAGTACTCCAGCATCCTTATCTCTAATAATCTGGTCAGGATTGTGATCGAGTCTCACATACCTCAAAATAACATGATCATTTTCTTCAGTTTCATCTTCTTCATTATCATCATCTTCTTCTGAGTCTACCTGTTTCGGTTGAACTGGTACATCAACATTTACTTTACTGGTTTTAGGTTTCATAGGTTTTGGTTCCAAAAACAAAATGCAAGGATCTTCATCTTTTTTCTCCACACTGGTTTCCCCAGAGACTTTAGGATACTCATCCACTCGAACATCATCACTCTCAATGATTCTCTGTGTCCGGTTGTTGTAGCATTTGTAGGCTTTACTCTTGGTGGAATAACCAAGAAATATACCTTCATCACTTTTAGCCTCAAACTTACTAATATAGTCACCTCTCTTAATAAAACATTTGCTACCAAATATCTTTAAATAACCAACATTAGGTGATCAACCATACTAGTATTCATAAGGAGTCTTATCCTTACCTCTTTTTACCAAAATCTTGTTCATTGTGTAGACAGTTGTGCTGACAACTTCTCTCCAGAAGGTTTTTGATACACCTCCTTGTATCAACATCATCCTAGCAGCTTCAACAACTAACCGGTTGTTCCTCTCTACAATACCATTCTGCTGTGGTGCCCTCGGTGCAGAAAGTTGATGTTTGATACCATTCTCTTCACAATATCTAGTGAATTCCTTAGAAGTAAATTCATTGCCTTGATCAGTCCTCAAACACTTTATCTTCTTACCACTCTCATTTTAAGATAAGGCCCTAAATGCCTTGAATTTACCAAATTCTTTTGTTTTATCCTTCAAGAATGTGACCCACATCATCCTTGAGCAATCATCAGTGAAGATCATGAAATATCTATCACCTTGAATAAGTTTAGTCCTTATTGGTCCACAGAGGTCTGTATGAACCAAATCTAATAGATGTTCCACTGAAAAAGACTTGCTCTTAAAAGTTGAGGATGTCATCTTTCCCTACTGACATTCCTTACATAGAGCATTAACCAGTTTGTCCAACTAAGGAAAACTTCTCACTGTCTTGGACTTACTCACTTTAACAATGTTATAAAAATTTAAATGACAAAATCTCCTATGCCAAAGCCAACAATCATCCATTTTAGAAATTAAATAGTTGCCGACTTTAGGATTCAGGTGAAACAGGTTACCTTTAGTCTTCTCATCGGTTGCAATCAGTTCACCTTTTCTCCCATAGATTTTGCACATATCTTTCTTAAACTCCAATGGGTATCCTCTATCATTGAGTTGAGAAACACTCAAAAGATTGTGCTTTAGACCTTCAACCCAGTAGACATCATCTGCACTGCTCTTCCCATTAAGAGAAATAGTTCCCTTACCTTTAACCATGCAAGGTGAGTCATTACCAAATCTTACAACTCCGCCATCAAATTCCTTCAAAGAAAGAAATTTTCTTCGATCACCAATCATGTGATGTGAACAACGACTATCAATAATCCAATCATCAGAATCATCCATGCTAGAAACTAAAGCTTTCTGATTGGATGTCTCCTCTTTTGATGCAGAGAGTCTTGGAGCTTTGTTTGTTACACCTTCTGGAGTGACTTGACCTACTCAACCCTTCAACTACTCAAGTCCTTCCAATGGCACTTGGCAGGGGTTATGCTAATGGGACCTCCAAGGTCTAAACCTTCTTGAATTTTCTCCGAGGTATAGCCAATGGTTTTAGGTCAATTAACTCCTCCACTTGAGGTTGCCACCTCAGTTACTCATACACTCCTCTATTGGGCTCCAACCACTCCTTTAAGGATCTTAACACACAATCTCTTCCTATGGTTTCCCAATGCATCAAAAAGGTGTATTCAATGTTGTTTTAGGTTTAAGGTTCACCAAATCCATCACGTTGGCTTCTTAACCCTTCTAGGTCTCTACCGGCACCTAAATAGGCCTAATTGCATTAGCCCTCCCTAGGCGGTTTTAGGAGTTTAATTTGAAAAAATCCCAAACAAGACTAGAAATAAATCATGGATTTGAGTACCCTTTTGGAAGTTACAAATAATATTGGAAAAGTGCATCTGTTTTATCTGTACAAGAGGGGTTTCCAATGCTGCACTATTTTGAAGGGTTTTAGGCCTAGCCGGTAACTTGGCAAGATGGGTCTAAAATTCTTCACCAGTCAAATATCCTGCTCCAATTTTTTTGGGAAACTTCAAGGGGACTCAAAGGGCTTTCCATTCATATGCCACTTGGTCCTGCACCAATCTCCATGTGATCACAAATCGCACTTTCCTTATTGTCCTAACTCACCTACTCCCATCGGTCATCCTAGGGCTTCATTGTTTCTCCTCCTCCTCCTGGATGTGAAACATCACACACCCTATTCCTAAGCTATGTACAGCCTGTAACCTATCATTCTATTGATTTCAACAAGTTCCATCAAAGAATGCCTAGGTTAGAGCCATTTCTACCTCTTAAACCCTACTTGCAAGGGTTTTGCTCCTAGTTGCAAAGAATGAAAGAAATATCTACAACCTGGAGCAATCAAACTTGAAAATCAACCTTAATGAAAGAAAAATACAATGAAATCTCAAAGATTCAATGATTTTACACCATCTAGTCCGTACTGGACCATACAAACAAGGAAAAACAAGACAAAAACTATCCAAAAACTGGTGGAAACAAGGTTGCTTCACAAACCAAAAACTTGTTCTTGCATTTCTAATCCTCCAACCTGTACAATGAAGTGAAATTTGTCTTATATCCACTTTTTTCAGTCGGTTCAACCAACTTCCTAACGCCTATAACCAAAAATGTAACTTTTGCAAGAAATTGCAAAATGTTGCTCAACAACTTTTGATAACTTTTGCTCCAGGATGTAATTTTGCATTCTAAGGCTCTTATAGGTCCTCAAATAGCCTACAAGACCTAAACACAACTCAATTTACTCCTAATACATGAATACATTCATCTAAAGTATTTTGCCTATGAACTACCTAAGCATCTCACTTCTCAGGCTAACAACATCCTGAGCACAATTAACTCAAACCAAAATTTGGACAACTCAACTATGGCTCTACTGAGTCCTCAATGGTTGGTCCATTATTACATCACAAATTAACACACAAACTTAAAAAAAATCAAAACTTTCATTCTTGGAGTGCTAGGTGTCTTGCACCATACTCCCCTGGGTCAAAGAACTCAAGTCCCTTGAGTTATAAGGTCTAAAATCTCCACTCCATGCTGATTTATATATGCCTCTTACATCTGCATGGCATCTGAATCAGGTAACCTTTTCCACTTAACAAGATAGTGCTTGTAGACTCATTTCCTTGTTTTTTTTACTATCTTGGTATCCAAGATACTCTCTAACTCAACCGGTTGACTAGGTGGAAAATCCTTTACCCAATCTTCATGAACTGGTGATGGCATGTCTATCTGATTTGTTGGCATCTCTCCCTTTTATGGATAGAGATCACATACATTAAAAATAGGAGATATCTCCAAGGTAGGAGGAAGTTCAACCTCATAAGCATTCTGCCCATACTTGTGCACCACCTTGAGAGGTCCAATTTTCTTCATCATGAGCTTGATAGGCTACCCCTTTGGAAGCCTCTCCTTCCTAAGGTATTCCAGCACTAAGTCTCCTACTTGAAAGTGTACCTTCCTCCTTGTTTTATCAGCTTGAACCTTATACTGCTCGGATTTTTGTTGTAAGGACTGCCTTACCTTATCATGCACCTATTTAATACCTTCTACAAATTTCTCCCCTTGTGCACTCTTGGGTGCCATTGAACTAACATCTCTAAGCTCTAATATGCCCCTAGGATGGAATCCATACACTATCTCAAAAGGACTTTTACCAGTGCTACGGTTCATTGAGTCATTATATGCATATTCTGCATGTCCAAGTACTAGATCCCAAGTCTGCCCATGTTGTTTGGTAAGACATCTTAGCAAGTTACCCAATGACTAGTTGACTACCTCTATCTGACCATCTGATTGAGGATGATAGGTAGATGAGAAAGATAACTTGGTGCCCAACTTCCTCCAACATATTCTCCAAAAGTGGCTCAAAAACTTCACATCTCTATCACTAACAATGCTGATTGGAAGACCATGAATTCTGACTATCTCCTTGAAGAAGAGGCCAGCAATATAGGTGGCATCATTGGTACTCTTGCAAGGTATGAAATGTGCCATTTTTCCAAACCTATCTACTACCACATACACACTATCAAATCCTCTTGGTGTCTTAGGCAAGCCTAACACAAAATCCATGCTCAAACATTCCCAAGGCCTCTGAGGTATGACCAAGGGTTGATATAAACCTGCATTACTTGAGGTTTCTTTTTCTCTTTGGCAAATGGTACATTGTTCTACAAATCTTCTCACTTTTGATTGCAACTTGGGCCAATAATAAAACCTACCAACTTGCTCCAAAGTCTTATCAATGCCAAAATGACCTCCTAGACCTCCTTGATGCTTCTCTTGAATAATATTTTGCCTCATAGAACATTGAGGTATGCAAAGAAGATTACCCTTGAACAAAAAACCCTCTTGTATCATGTATTCTAAATAAGGGATATGTGAGGTGTTAGAAAAATCAGAACAAACATTATATATCTATGCAAAATCCTTATCATCCTTGTAGAGGTCTTTTAACTCACTCAAACCCACACTTTGCAATTGAATCTCTTGCATGGTCATGATTCTCCTACTTAGTGCATCATCAACTTTGTTGGCTGTCCCTTTCTTGTGTTTGATAGTGAATGTATAAGATTGTAGGTACTCAACCCACTTTAGGTGTCTTTGATTCAACTTCTCTTGCCCATTGAGAAAACTAAGGGTATGGTTGTCAGTGAAGACTGCAAATTCTTTGGGCCATTTTTTCAATGCTTGAACCATTTCATACAACTCCAAGTCATATGTGGAGTACCTTTGCTTAGCTTCATTTAACTTTTCTGAGAAGAAATCTATAGGACGTCCCTCTTGGCTTAAAATTGCCCCTATTGCCCTTTGGCTTGCATCACATTCTACTGTAAACAATTATTTGAAATCAAGCAATCTAAGGGTTGGCAGCTCTGCTATCTTGGTTTCAACCTTTCAAACCCCTTATTGGCTTCCTTTGTCCACTTAAAGTGACATTTAATCCCTCCTTTAATGGTATTGAGAATAGGAGCACAAACATGGCTAAAGATTCTCACAAATTTCCTATAAAAAGATGCCATTCCATGAAAGCTTCTAACCTCACACATGCCCCTAGGGATAGGACAATTAAGTATTGCTTCTACCTTACTTGGATCCATTTTTAAACATCCATGAGAAATAACAAAATAAAGGTATACAAGCTTTGTTTTCAAAAACTCATATTTTTCAAGGTTAACCTTGAGTTGAGCCTCCTTCAACTTCTTCAAAACCATCTCCAAAAGCTTGAGGTGTTCCTCCTTGAACCTATTGTAGATCAAAATGTCATCAAGGTATACAATTTTAAATCTACCAATAAACTCAACTAAGACTTCATTCATGAGCCTTTGGAAGGTACTAGGTGCATTGGTGAGGCCAAATGGCATCACCAACCACTCATATAGGCATGCATTGGTTCTAAAGGTTGTCTTCCATTCATCTCCAGGTCTGATTTTGATCTGATCGTAACCAGACTTTAAGTCCACCTTTGTGAAGTATCTTTCACCTTCGAGATTGTCTAATAGGTCTTCAATCCTTGGCATGGGAAAATGGTACCTTATAGTAATCTTGTTGATTGCTCTGGAGTTCGTGCGCATTCTCCATTTTCCTCCCTTTTTAGCCACTAACACAATAGGAACAACACATGGACTCAAACTCTTCTTGATAAACCCTTTGTCTAAGAGTTCTTGCACTTGTTTGGCGATCTCTTCATTTTGACTAGGTGTCATTTTGTAGGCAGCTTTGTTTGGCAGATTGGATGCTTGTATTAACTCTATTTGATGATTTACATCTCTCATTGGAGGAAAAGAATCAGGTATGTCATCCCTCATTAGTTTTGCATATTGTTTGAGTAGACCTTGCACCTCTTGAGGTACTTCACTCATTGGGTCTGCCTTAGCTTCTTCTCTAAGTTTCAAAACTATAGCATGGCCTTGACGTCCTTCTTGTTTCAACACTTTGAGAAACTCTTTTCTTCTCATCAACATCACACTTGAACCTATTTTCTTTTCTTCCTTTGGTTCAGGTAGTGGATCCATTTGATACTTCTTCTCATTCTTGGTGATAAGATAGTTGTTCTTCTCCCCATCATGAGTAGCTCTCACATCATATTGCCATGGACAACCCAACAACAAATGACAAGCATCCATAGGCAATATGTCACATAATAATTTTTCCTTGTACTCACCAATTTCAAAATCCGCTCATGCTTGTTCATCAACCAATACATGTTGACCCTGGTTGAGCCATGATACCTTATAGGGAGTGAGGTGAGGCAATCTTTTTAGTTTGAGTTTGTCCACCATTTCAACTGAGACAATATTATCAGTGGAACCTAAATCTACAATCACTTTACAAATCTTCCCATGTGATCTACAAGTGGTTCTAAACAAAATTTTCCTTTGTGGTGGCTCTTGAGCTTGGGGTATCTTCAGCATTATTCTCCTCATCATCAAGTTTTCTCCATCTGTCACTGGCCCTGCCTTGCTGATTGAAGAAGTTACACTCTGAGTGTCCTCCTCTTGCAACAATTGAGTTCTTCTTTCCCCCATGTATGAGCTTGTGGAGCTTGAGGCTTTCCTTAGGCACTTACTCATGGTATGCCCAACTTGATTGCAATGATAACACCTACCGGTGAAGACTGTATTTCCTCTTCCCAAGTTTCCAAACCTACCCCTAAAATTGCTCCTTCCTCTATAGTATCCTCTAAATGCTCCTCTCTGAGATTCTCCACTGCCTTCTTGGCCTTGCTTCTCTTCACTTCTTGGTGATTGTTGCCCTCTACCAAAGTTTCCTCTACCTCTAAAATTCTTACCTCCCCTAAGTTTCTAATTTTATTCACTCCTTTTGATCTTCTCTTCTTCCTATAGGGCCAACTGAAAACACTTATGGATAGTGTCTGGTGTGAGGATACTTATCTCATCTTGTATATTCTGTCTAAGGCCATTTAGGTACCTGACCAAATTCTCCAACTCATTCTAATGCTTCATAGCCCTAAAAATGAGCTTATGGAACTCTTCAGTGTATGCATTGACATATAACTCCCTTTATTTCAGATTTTGCAGTCTCTTATGGATTTGAACCTCATAATCTCCTGGAAGGAATTCTGCCTTAAGTCTGATCTTCATACTCTCCCATGAAGTTATCTTCTTTTTGCCTTCTTGTATCCTTTCTTCTTGTATCATATTCCACCAAACCAATGTTGATCATCTCATTATTGATTTAGCCACATCGACTCTTTTCTCTGCTGCTACCTCTTTGTAATCAAAGTGATTATTGAGGGATTCTATCCAATCTAGCAACCCTTCTCCATTGAGATTTCCTCCATATGTGGGTAATCCATCCAAGTTGTCTTTAGAAATCAATTTGACTACATCTAAGAATAAATTTTGGTCTTGAGGAATAGCTACTATTGTTGGTTCCTCACCATCTTCCACTTCTTCATTAGTCTCATCACCCCATTATGTCTTAACCTTCCCCTTCTCCTTCTTTACCTCTCTAGTACCTCTACTTCCTTCTGCATCCTTCTATCATCTCTGCCACCATCTGTCAAATGGATTCTAGAGTCATTGCCTTTGGAGGCATTGAACTTGCTTCTAATTCTTCACAATCTAACATACACCAAATATTTCAAATAATTTCTCTAATACCACTCTGATGCAGAGAGTCTTGGAGCTTTGTTTGTTACACCTTCTGGAGTGACTTGACCTACTCAACCCTTCAACTACTCAAGTCCTTCCAATGGCACTTGGCAGGGGTTATTCTAATGGGACCTCCAAGGTCTGAACCTTCTTGACTTTCCTCCTAGTTATAGCCAATGGTTTTAGGTCAATCAACTCCTCCGCTCGAGGTTTCCACCTCAGTTACTCACACACTCCTCTCCTGGGCTCCAACCATTCCTGCAAGGATCTTAACACACAATCTCTTCCAATGGTTTCCCAATGAATCAACAAAGTGTCTTCAATGTATTTTAAGTTTTAAGGCTCACCAAATCCATCGTCTTGTCTTCTTAACCCTTCTAGGTCTCTACCGGCACCTAAATAGGCCTAATTGCATTAGCCCTCCCTAGGCAGTTTTAGGGGTTTAATTTGCAAAAATCCCAAACAAGCCTATAAATAAATCATGGATTCAAGTACCCTTTTGAAAGTTATAGACAATACTAGAAAAGTGAATTTGGGTTATCCGTACAAGCGAGGTTTCCAATGCTGCACTATTTTGAAGGGTTTTAGGCCTAACCGGTGACTTGGCAAGATGGGTCTAAAAATCTTCACTAGTCAAATATCCTATTCCAAAAAATTTGGGAACCTTGAAGGGGAATCAGAGGGATTTCCATTCATATTCCACTTGGTCTTGCACCAATCTCCATGTGCTCACAAATCACACTTTTCTTGTTGTCCTAAGTCACCTACTCCCAGCGGTGAGCCTAGGGCTTCATTGTTTCTCCTCCTCCTAGACTTGAAACATCACACACCCTATTCCTAAGCTATTTATAGACCCTAACCTAAATTTTTTTAGTGATTTCAATAGGTACCATCAAAGAATGCCTAGGTTAGAGCCATTTCTTGCTCTTAAACCCTACTTGCAATGGTTTTGCTCCTAGTTGCAAAGAATGAAAAAAATATCTACACCCTGGAACAATCAAACCTACAAGTCAATCTTAATGAAAGAAAAATACAATGAAATCTCAAAGATGCAATGAGTTTACACCATCTAGTTCGTACTGGACCGTACAAAAAAGGAAAAACAAGACAAAAACTGTCCAAAAATTGATAGAAACAAGGTTGCTTCACAAACCAAAAACTTGTTCTTGCATTTCCAATCCTCAAAACCATACAATGAATTGAAATTTGGGTTATATCCACTTGTTTTAGTCGGGTCAACCAACTTCCTAACACCTAAAACCAAAAATGTAACTTTTGCAAGAAATTGCAAAATGTCGCTCAACAACTTTTGACAACGTTTGCTCCAGGATGCAATTTTGCATTCTAATGCATTATAAGGCTTTTAAAGGTCCTCAAACACCCTAGAAGATCTAAACACAACTCCATTGACTTCTAATATATGAATACATTCATCTGGAGTATTTTGCCTGTGAACTACCTAAGCATCTCACTTCTCAAGCTAACAACATCCTGTGCACAATTGACTCAAACCAAAATTTGGACAACTCAACCATGGCTCTACCAAGTCCTAAATGGTTGGTCCATTATTACATCATAAATTAACACACAAAATTTAAAGAAATCAAATCTTTCATTCTTGGAGTGCTAGGTGCCCTACACCATCTTTAATGGATACAAAGATAATGTCTTCATTAGCATCACCTTCAGATTCCTCATCAATGATTCCACCATCAAATGCAATAAGACAATCTATTTTTCCTTTTCCCTTGTACTTATTTAACTTCTCTCGCTTGTGCTCATTATCATTATTAGGACAGTTAGCAACTATGTCCAATCTTGTTGCATGCAAAACATTTCAAAGGTAATTTACCTCTGTATTTTCTGGTACCTCTGGGCAATCGCCTTGCCAACAATGCTTCAAGTTCAACCAAACTGTCTTCATCATCAATTTCTCTACTGGATCTAGATTCATGACAATGACTTATATCTCTAATTTTACTCATAGATGGGTTAGAAACTGAAGCTCTAAATGAAGATTCATATTTTTGCATACTACCATCATAACACTTTAATTCAAAAGCAGCAAGCTTACCAATGATGGAGTCAAGGGTTACCTTGGTTTTGTCAATTGACTTTATCTCCCAAATGGTTGCAACTCGAATAGCATAGACCAGTAGTAGGGTTCTCAACACCTTACTAACCACTATAGCATCATCCATTTTACCACCAGCACTCTTGATCTCTCCAACTATCTCTTTTATCCTCTGACCATATTGTTGGATATTCTCACCTTCAACCATCTACATGTCATCAAACTTTCCTCTTAGACTTTCTTCCTTGGCAATCTTCACATATTCATCACTGCTATAAATCTCTTCAAGTTTCTTCCATACCTCATGTCCAGTCTCCAGACCATGAACATCAACATATTCTGACATCAACATTTTCTGCATCAGACAAAGAATTGATAATTGCTTCCAGTGCTTGATTATTTTCTTGTTTCTCTTTCTTCTGATCATTAGTCATAATTGTACTAGGTGCAATATAGTGAGTATCAACATGTTCCTAGTATTGATTTCCAAGACTCTTGATATAATTTTCATTTTGTCACTCCATATTTTGTAGTACTCTCTGTTAAACTTCAGACCTTCCTTCTTCATCATGTTCAACAAGATATTTACCTCAAGCTGTTAAGCTTAGACCTTAGAGGACCTGAGAAGTGCTATGATACCAATTTATGGTATGATGAAAGAATAAGGATTTGGTCAACTACTGAGAGGGGGGGTGAATCAGTAGATAGAAAAACTAATAAACTTTCACCTTACTTAGAAACAACCTCTGAAATTAAACTTTGAAACTGATAAGTTAAACCACTGAACTATAAATGCAATATCTCTATCAGAATAAACTGTCAAGATAAACCGGTTGAGTGTTACAATAGATAACTGTAAACAACTTGAAATGCACAAACATCCAAATACTTTTACTTGACATAAGTAAAACCTTATTTTAGATCATTACTGGTTAACATAACTTGTCAAAGCAGATTAAGAAGTTAATCAGTTCAACCATATAAACATAATCACAAAAACATTCACCACTTGACACAATATTTTTGACGTGGAAACCCAAATGGGAAAAACCATAGTGACATGAGACTCACAAGATAACTATCTGAACTCTTCTGAAGTTTGCCCTATTAGGAGCCAAGCCTGTTAAAGCTTTTACAAAAAGTCATGTTAAGAATAGATCATGTTAGGGACCACCTGGTTAAGGGATTGACTATAATGCCTTGTTAGAAACAATACCCTGTGACGAGTAACCTTGGTAAAGGATTTAAAATCCAAGCTAATGGACCACTTGGTTAGAGGATTTGAATAACACAAAGCTTGTTAGAGCTTACTTGGTTAGGGGATTTTACTGTTGTAATTGTTAGAAAACAACAAGAGTTTTATGATCTGATAGAATAGCACTACACTTGCTTGTTTAGATCCTTTTCATTTTTCATGCTCTTATCTTCTTTTACACAAACTGTAGATACATCATCTGGTTTGGTAACCAAACACTCAATTCAACTTTGCCAACTCTCTAAACAAAACAACTCATCGACCTTATAAACAAATCAATTAGGTAAGTAACACAATGAAACCTAATTCTCTCATAGAGATTACAAACAAGTTGATTCAAGTATGATTGTTGGATTACATAACAATCTCTGCACATTATTCAAGAAAGCCTTGACCTCTCCTTGATCACCACTTCATCAAACTCACTAACTCATCACGCACTTTGCATTACATGCATTATACTTTCTCATTCCCAAGATAAAAACATTAACTCAACGTGCCAAAAACACTTCCTCATACAATATGCATATGTGTCATAATCATTACCGCTCATCATCAGATCATAAACCAATATAACCAATTCACCAAACTTAATCAGTTAGGGTTTATCAAAACAACAGGTAGGGTTTACCGGTTCAACTTTCCAATAATTAGCAATATTGGTTCACTCCACAAACTTACCTCACTAGTACATTTGGAGCTGATTTTCGATGGCCGTTTGTCGGATTTGCGACGAATTTTTGTCAGAGTGCCGACAAAATCAACTGTCAAAAACTTGGTGTTAGATTGGTCGATGATGCAATGCCCATTAGAAATATGACAATCCAATGGACTCTGCTGACGATCAAAGAAGTCATTGGAATCTATAGATTTCATTGCAAAGTCGACGATGATTTGGAACTTCGCACCGACGATGATGTTGTTTATCCGACGCTTGTGTCGTCGGTCCATTCAGAGACATCGACAACCACCTGAATATGAAGTGTCATTGCACATACAACATCCTCATCGATCAAAAGCTTGGTATTCATCATAATTCCGACGATGATAATTTTTATCAAAAAAAAATTATTATTATCGAGTCATTGATATGTACAGCGAATGATATTCTATCCCCACCACCTACCAGTAGGGGCATAAGTTTGAGGCTAATATGAGGCGCATGGTTTCAAGCTAATATGATCAGATGTACCATGGTTGAGATGGTCCAACTCCCTAATCTCACTCTACAACTAAGCTCATGCCATATCTAAATCAAAGACATCTCAAATACATCATCGGTGGAAAGCTGCAAAATGCCATTTTCATACATAAACAAGACATACGCAACAATTATAAAATGATCTTTTCATTTTTTTGTAACATAATGAAAATTACACGTACGTGAAATACTTAAATACATACTAAAAACACAAGTGCATAAATTACCATAATGAAGGTATGCCAATCATGCGTTTTCATCCCTCGCCCTGTTGACGTGTATTTTGTACACAATCATACACAGAATAAAATACCCAAGGGTACCTTATCCTCTCTTGAATAAAGTCTCTGATTGCTGAAGATGTTGCAAAAAAGGATCAATCAGGGTGACTCCAATGTTCTTTTATGTAGAGTCTCTACATGTGGATAAGCACCAGTGGTCGTTGTGATTGCTGTTTCATCAAGGGGCCTTACATATCCGAATTGCAAGATTTCCTAATACTAACAAGTTTTCAAAAAGATCAAAAGGGTAGGGCTTGCAAGAGATAAATTCTAATCTAACCTTAAGAATGACTCAATGCGGGCAGGACTTGGTAAGATTCTACCAACTTCGGTATCACCAAGGAATTACAACTTTATTGAAACTGATGCGATCTTCTAAGGTGAATAATAATTTTTCAAATCATCAAGAATCATAGGCACTACCATGAAGGTACATATCAATGACTCAATAATGAATGAAGGTTTATGCAATCCAAATATTTCCAGTCGACCACACAAGGCGTTCCTACAATCAGTAAAAAGCTAGTGGTTTGGAATGTGAATCTCACCCAAGATCAAGCCCAACACTTAGTCCTCCAAACTTAAATACTACTTTGACTGAGAATGATTCAAGAAAGTAAACAACCATGAAGATAACCACAAGAATTGCAATAAAACACCATAACTTCAATATTTTATTGATCTCAAAGCCATCATAAACAACAATTGTTTGAAATTCCCTCTTCAAAGCTCAATCTTGCTACAAAATAACTTGCTTCTCCAAAAACTCTAAACTCTAACTATTTCTTGTTGCTCTCTCTTTCTAATTTCTAATTGCTAATTCCAAAATGAAAAGGAATGAGGGTATATATAGCATCCTCAATTACAATGAACGGTCCAGATCAAAATAAGATCAATGGCCAAGATTATGACACCTAAACCCTAATTAGGGTTTATTACAAATAGCCCCCTTTTTATTGAACAATCTTAAATGCATAGCCAAATATTAAATTTGGCACAAAAACCTAGGAGACATAGACCAATGATAATTAAGGTGCCACATCATCTATAACAACCTTTCTTTTAGAATCTTATTCCCTTTCCAATGCTCTTTCTTAGCATATACAATGAATCTAGACATGATTCGTTCGATCTCAGCAATTGGAATCTCGGGAAGATTCCTCATTCATTTCTCCAAGTGGATGACCTGATCGAAAGCCTTGAGAAGAGAAGTGTCCCATCCAGGTTCAAGTTCTTTGATTTTCTCAATCAAGAGCATGGTAGCAAACATCTGATCCCGTTGCTCACCTATAATAACTTTCTCATCTTTGCAAAAGATGACCTTGACTCTTTCTTCTAATTCTTGCAAATCCACATCTGTCTCAACTGCAATCCTCCTACCAAGAATAGTACATAATACTTCAAACACCTTGTCCTGGATCGGATGGACAATTTCTTCAACTTGATTGCATTTGTTACTGATGTCCTCAAAAAGAACTTCCTTCATCTGGAGTAAAGTTGACCATTGGAGTAAACTATGAGGTCCCCCATCCATTATCTTTTCTTGTGCTAGGACCTTCCTTGATGTTTGTCTGATTACTTATAGGACAGGAATGATAACATCTTTAGTATGAGCAAAGGCAGCTACCATTATCATTAGGTTGTGGATGATCTCAAGAACCTGGATTGCTCGATGAATGGTCTGCATCATTCTTGTTGCAAATTCAATAGCAACTATATGGGATTTGTCAATCCAAGAGCTCATAAGCTGAACCAAACTTCTGACTCTCTCTGCCTCACCAACTGATTCAAGGGGAAGTGCCTGCATAGGAGATACTACTGGATCCTGACGCCTCAAAGGCTGATTGAGATGGCTAAAGTAGCCTCTCCAAGAACCGACCTCTCTCTCAAGCTTTCTATTCTTTTCCATTTCTTCCTTAAGCTTGTCCTTAAGAGCTTCAAACGAATCGGTTGGCTCATCCAATGTTTGCTCGGCTGTGAGTGGACCAAGCTCAAATGTCTCTACATCATATTCCTCTGCGAGGATCTCACCTTCATACTTGTCCACTGCTGGTGTAGCTATCTGCAATTTCCTAGATCCTGTCTCATCTCTGATCATCTTGGACATCTTAGTAGCCTTCCTCTTTTCTGTCACTTCCTAAGAATTTCCAACAAGGCTTTCTAAATCAATCACATTATCTTCATCCTCGATCACAATCACCCTTGTTAGTCTCTATTTTAACCAATCTGGAATGGTAGACCTTGTTTCTCTAACTTGTATCTCCTTAGGCAATGTTTCTTCTTCTCTGAGAGGAGATGTCACTTCATCATCGTTCTTGTCTTCATGTAACTCATTAACTTGGAGAGATCGGCTTGATGAACATTGAGGTGCCTGTCCTTCTTCATGTTTATCATTCTGTACCATTGATTCCATAGATTCCTCCATTTCAAGTGTCCTCTTCTCTTGTCGAGAAGATGTGCCAGATGAACGATCTCGGTTGGCCTCTGGCTTCTTCTTGGAGGATTCTCTTTTCTCAGGTCTCTCTTTCCTCTTTGAGCCTCTAGGATGAGGATTACCCTCACTTACGCTTTGAAGGTTACCTTCGCTTGTGCTTCTGGGATTAGGATTACCTTCACTTACACTTGCTCCTCCTTCTCTTGGCCTTTCCTCCAAAGTAAAAGTCATAGATATGCCCTGCTCTCTCAACTTTTGATGTTGCACATCAACCCATCTACGAGTACAAGACAAAACTGGAGCCATCAAGGCAACTAGATCCAAAATTTTAGGTTCATTCCAATCTAGCCTCACTGCTTTGCTTTCTCGGTCATAAGATGATTGGAGATGTCTGCCACTGTCCTGAGCTTGGTCGGCCACTCTGTAAATTTTGCATTTCCTGATGAAGTCTAAAGGCAATCTGGAATGCATCTTTCTTTTTACTTCAAGATCATCTGAGAGATTCATCACAAATTCCTCTATCTGAAACTTATGCTTGTATTTTCTTCTGACTGTCTCCTCTATATACCCATAAGGATCAAAACTCTCTCTCAAAGCAAAGAATGAAAATGAATATAAGGCCAACTCCTTTTCTGTATCATCCATGGCTAGAGCATTAGGACATACCTCAACTAAATTTCCTAGTATGATTGGCACAGGAACTCCATTTCCATGCCTGTGTCTGAATGCCTTCGCATAAGCTACCAACTGTCTAGTTACCTCAAGTAACACTATTCTGTCTGTCGGATATCTTGGCAACATGTAGGGAGGTGAAGGACATCCATGAACTCTAATATATGTAAACTTCTAAAATTGGATGAACCAAGCACCATACCTCTTTACAAGTTCTTGTGCATCTTGAGATAGCCGATTGTGAATCCCGCCTTGCAATGTCCTGGTGATGTTCATTGTGAAGGTATCATTGACCAACTTGTAGTCACTTCTTGGATGATGATGCAAATGAACATAGGAATCACAAACTCTGACTTCCCCGGGCCCTCTTCCGATCACTCCTCTGTGAGGTAGTCCTGCATATTCAAAACTCCTGATCAAGGCATATATGATGTATGAACTCATGTGGAAAGACTTGGTAGCCTTCAGTCTTCTTAACTGCACGTCCAAGCAATGGCTAATCATTCTAGCCCAATGAATTGTTCCTTTTCCTTGAACTATCACTTGGATGAAGTAGAACATCCACTTCTCAAAATAGAAGGCTTGAGGAGCCCCTGTAACTCGGTTGAGTAATGTTATCAAATCTCTATACTCCTCCTGGAAGTCGATCCTATGTGGTGTGTTCAGAATCTTGCTCAAGCGAGGACGACTCTTGAGTAACCAATTCTTGTTGATGATGCTCAAGCAAGTGTCTGGATCATCTTCGTACATGGACCTGGCTCCTTCTAAGCATTTATAGATCATATCTCTGTGCTCTGGCAGGTGAAGAGCTTCACTGATAGCCTCTTCTGAAAGATAAGCCAAAGTGTTTCCTTCTTTGGACACGATCGATCGGGATTGTGGGTCATAATGGCGAGCACACTCGATCATCAACTCATGGCACTGGATTGCTGGAGGGAAGCCGGCCACCTTGATAATGCCACTTTCAATTATTCTCCTTGCGACAGGTGATGGCTTGCCAATGTAAGGGACCTCTCAAAACTTCTTCGTACTGAAGTTTCCCAAGTTGGTATCTCCAATGTTGCTCCATTTCAACATGATCTTGGTCTCCAATTCTTCATTCTTTTGATCTTCCTTAATGAGGGCTGGACGACTGGTGGATGCTCCTGCCTTTGGGGTCGCCATCGTGATACCTACACAACATTCCATAATGAGTAATAGATTTTGCAATATAGAAATATAGACTAGATTAAAGATTGAATTTAGGAAACTTCATGATAAATCCTTGAATTATCATTTCCTAAATATAACGATGCAATTCAAAATTCAAGATTCTAAATTCAAATTCAAAATTGAGGCTAGGATGATTCAAAATTCAAAATTTGGACAAGGGAGATCTTTCCATACCTTTCTTGAGAACTAACTCTAAAAAAAAGATGCAAAAATTAGGAAATTCGCCTAGGCAAAATGAAGATTGGAGTCTTCAACGTGAGCTTCTCCTAGCAAATGTGCCTCCTTTATCAACTCCACCACCCTTGGGGTCTTCAACGCCTTAAGGGAAAATTCGCTCCAACTCTAGCCTCCAATAAAGTTCGCACTCTTCCTTGGATCAAAATTCGCACTTTCTATTGCTCCTCTCCAAATCGCATATGAACAATGATTGAATGATGGATTAAAATGTTTCAAAATACCCTTCTTATATAGGTGCTCATCTCTTTAATTTCCCATAGGCCGACTTAGAAAATAAGGCAAATAATAAACAAAATTTAAATAAAAAGGAGGCCGACTTTTGTAAAAAACATTAAAATAGTATCCCCAAGCACTCTCCCTTTTTATTTAATTTAATAATTAATTAATTTAAATGCCTTTGTAATTAATAATTTTGATTTTTTAAAAGGCTAAATTAATTATTAAATGCCTTATGCGCTATTTTTAAATGCCAACTTAATTAAATATTTCAAAGTTTTTATCGAATTTAGCATTTAATGTACTTCAAAAAATTATTGGCGCCTAGGCATGGGAGGAATTTGGGACTTTAATCAATATCGCTCTGGTCCCTGGGAGAGGGGCAGGAGCACCCATGCATTTTGGTCCTCCATCTTTCATTTTTCACGTTTGAAACTTCATCCTCTACGTCCAAAATGGGGTTCTTGCTTGGTATTTTGAGTTTAACCTATTCCATCTTTGGAATGAATGCCTTTTAAACCATTTTCGCCCTGGTCCCTTGGTGAGGGACAGGAGCGATTTTTTCTTTTACTCCTTGGTCTTCATTTTCCAAATTGCCAAATCAACTTGCGAGGTAGGCAAT
Organism: Cryptomeria japonica; assembly: GCF_030272615.1. Lineage (NCBI taxonomy): Eukaryota > Viridiplantae > Streptophyta > Pinopsida > Cupressales > Cupressaceae > Cryptomeria > Cryptomeria japonica. The sequence continues at coordinate 402,058,247 of NC_081411.1, forward strand.
GATCATCCTTGTTTGTTCTACACATGTTTAACTCGTCCTTTGCAAAGCAAACTTGATATTCTGGAGATTTTCGCCCTGGTCCCTTGGTGAGGGACAGGAGCGAAATTTGCATTTGAGCTCAAAATTGTTCATTCTTGAGGTTAATTCCACGTTCATCATCCTTCGAAAGTCATTTTTGACCTTGTGTAACCTTGCCTTGACGTAACTTTTGAAGGGAATGGTTGATTCTATAGAAATCGCCCTGGTCCTCCAGTGAGGGACAGGAGTGATTTTGCATTTATGGCACAAACCCTTAATCATATCAACATCAAATTGTCTTCAAGGCGTAAAACATTGCTCCTTATTCCTTTTTGAGTCTTGCAAATGAAATTGGCACTCTAAAATTAGGCACACTTGAAGATTTCGCTCTGGTCCCTGGGAGAGGGACAGGAGTGCCTTAGCCAATTTGAGCAAGTTTTGTGGTCTTTTGCAACTTCATTCCTCTTAGAGGCATTCCAAATATCATCTTGACCCTCTATCTTGGCTTGGACTCGTTTAAATTCGGAGGGGGAGGCTAGATAACCAAGATTTCGCCCTGGTCCCTTGGAGAGGGACAGGAGCGAACTTGCATTTATAAGCTCATTTGTGTTTTGCCAACCTTCAAGATTATCTTCAACGGGGTGATCACAACTTCCTTCCTTCATGTCAAACTTGAAACTTGCTTCACTCTTGCTAAAAACTTATCTTTTAAGAAAATCGCTCTGGTCCTTGGGAGAGGGATAGGAGCTATCTTTGAAATTCGCCTTAGTCCCTGAGAGAGGGACAGGAGCGAACTTGTGTCTTGGGTAGATTTTCTCCATTGTGGTCTATTTAAGTTATATTCAATGAGAAAAATGTACTTTCCTTGATCTCCTCAAATCGCGAAATCATTTAAATCTTGCAAGGATAAGGCGAACTTGGAGTTCAAGCTCCGGTCCTTCAGCGAGGGACAGGAGCGAACTTGTCATCTTAGCATATTTCCTTGCTTGCCAATTACTTCAAATTATATTCAATGGACAAAACATGCCCTCCTTGATCTCCTCGAATCAAAAAAATTGTCTTGGCCCTGCAAGGACAGTGCAACTTTGAGAAACAAGCTCCGGTCCTTCAGTGAGGGACAGGAGCGAACTTTGAACTTAAGGTCAAATGTTCAACTTTTATTGCAAACAATTAAGTCTAGAAACTCCATTATGTTGATTTCATCCCTTATTGCGTCCCTGACGCTTCAATTTGATCAACTAAGGCCAAAAATGCCCTAAGTAAGCCATCTCGCCCTGGTCCCTGGGAGAGGGACAAGAGTGATTTGGCCTTAAACTTTAAAAACATGCCATTTTGAGTCTCAAAAAATCTTCCAAATCTTCAATTCATGCTCGATTGTATCTCCTGGCAACCCTGCACAAGACAAATGAAACGAGTCAATAACCAAGATGCATAAAATACCAATTTCGCCTTGGTCCTTGGGTGAGGGACAGGAGCGATTTTGCCTCTATAGGCCAAAATATCAAGAATTTAGGCTTCCAGTCACTTCACAAGGCATAATTAGGTCATCTCCAAGGCTAGGGGTCAATTATCAAACCTTCCAAAATTTGGTCAAAATTGACCTGGACAAAATTGCACAATTCCATCATTAACACCTAGGTAAAATTTGAACTTGCTTTCAAAATTCTGACTGGACCTAGACAGACACACCTGACATCCTGACAGACTCATCCTATTTCAAAATTGCAATCCACGCGAGGATGCTCAATAATCTTAAAAAATTTGACTGGACTTCGGCTTGAAAATATCAAAAAGGAAACCCTAAGGCTTAGCCCTAGTCCAGTCAACTCACTCACTTACTCAAAACCATAAAAGCGGAGAGAAGAACAGGCAAAACCGAGCAAAAGAGGGGGTCCCCATTTCAATGGGGCGATGTGTGAAATGGTCACAACAGGCCCAAATTCACTTTTCTTTGATATGAGATTGTTTATGTTCACAGCAAATCCTTTGGGAAATCAAATTTTTCGTATGACTTCTTTTATAGCATTGCTTTGCTAGTCCATTAATAACCAAGGAAGCTCACTTATATTAATTTGGTCTCCATGGCTATTTGATTGAATGACATTTATCATTGCATGATTGGAATCTTGAATGTCACTACATATTTTGACAATTTTTTCTTTGTCATGCCTTCCATCCAATATTTTTCATACTATCTCTGTTATATTCTTTCCAATATGCATACTATCAAACAAATAAACAATTTGTAACTTCTCATAGTAGGGAAACCTACTAAATTGTTGGGGATAAATTTTTTGTCCCTTAGGAAGGTGGTCATTTATGCCTTCACGACCTTCATGATCATCAATCACATCATCAATAAACAAAAAAAAATAGAAAAGATGTTTTATGAAAAACCAATAGATGGAATGGCATTACCTTGATGATTAATTCTATTATATTCCAACTTCCACAGGTGAGGTGTCATTCTTCACGGCTTTGATGTATTCTCTTCTTTCCCATTGAAAAGATGTTTTTTCAGTATTTCGATACTTATGATTTTTGTGGAGAAAGTGCCTATACTCATCAAACACCTGCTTTCGTAAACTTTTTGAATGACAATATTTCATCTTTCGACCACAAACAGGACATCCAAATTTTCCCTTTGTTTGAAGACCTACAAGATAATGTATAATTGGATTAAATATGATAATTTTTTGAATTATAATGTTCACGCACAACTTAAACACTATAACATACCACAAAAATGTGTTAGCCCCGGGGCATCGTGTATTGTCCATAGAAGCATCGCATGAAATTGAAATTGTCTTTGTCCTATTGGTCTAGAGACGTCATACATAGTGACACCATTCTATAACTCCAGCAACTCGTCGATAAGAGGCTCGATATATACATTCATATCTTTAACTTGGTACTTACCTAATCGAATGAACAAAAACATTACATAATTATTATGACCATTTTACTGCAATATTTATAATTAAATTTAGACAACTATATTTAAATGATAAAATACTTGGAACAATAATTGCCAACATTATGTGCTCCCTCTTTATTGACATCCATGGAGGAATGTTAATGTTGATAACAAAAACAGGTCACACTAAGTAAACAGATCTCATCTCTCCAAATGGATTGACACCGTCCGCTGCCAATGAAAGCCTGAGATTACGACGTTCTTCTTTAAAGTGTGGCCACTTTTCCTCTATGTCCATAAATGCTGAACCATCCATAGGCATTCGAATAATGTCATCTCGACTTCTATTGCATGCACGGTAATCCATAAATTGTGCCAAGCTAGTGCAGTTGAATAATCGTTGCATACATGGAATAATGGGAATATAGCGAAGAACCTTGTGAGGAACCCTTTTTGTTATTTGATCTGTTCGATATCTAGTGATATGACATTCAGGGCATTCAGTTCAAAATTTTGTTGTTTGTGATATATAATATGTGTTGGCATTATGTGAATCAGCATGAAGACATAATGATATTGTATGTTGTCATTGATATCAATATGAGACATGGTGAGAACCGGCACATGTGATAGGTGAAGAGAGAGGAATCGGCATACATATGAACCGGTTTATACGCCAAAGTGAAGCGACATATTTGTTCAAGGTGAACCTGCATGTAGTTATGAGAATCGACACATGGAAGCATTGTATGACTACCGGTTGGTAGGCAGCTTCCACTTTGGGGTTTCCGGTTGGAGTACCTCAAGTCTATGTGACTCAATTGGTGATCTTTGTGTGATGAGTTAGCAGTATGATGGAGGATAGATTGTGTTGCCACATAAGCTCTATGCGCGCGAAGGATCTTGCTTGAAGAAGACTATTCCTATCTACATTGGGAATGTGCGAAGTCTGTCAAATGGTGATAACGCGTGATGGGTTATCCGCCGCCATGAAAATGGTGGATAATGGACGATGGAGAATGTCTTGAGATCAATTCAAGATTGTTGCATTTAATGCAGTATGATTCAACGATCAGGACTGAACCACTTGAATTTCTTAACCTAACAGGTTTAGGGTTTAGGGTTTTTGCTATTGACCTGTATGTTTCCTATAAGGTCAATGTTGTGTTTCTTTCTGAAGTTGTTGGCAAAATTTGTGAGTGTGTATCCAAGGGAAGTGATACGTGATTCTTGCCAGAACAAAGGAGAGAAGAGATATCTGCAAGGTGAATGTGCAGAAGGTGAAGAGGAGCCAAAATGGATCTGCATTAGCATTGACTACTGTTAATAGATCATTGTAATACCTATTGATCTCTAACCACTTCAACAGTTGTAAAATCCCCTAACAGGGTAGCCTTAACTGGCTTGATTCAAAATCCTTTAAATTGGGTGGTCTTAACCGACTTGTTTCAAATCCCTTAACTGGGTAACTCGAGGCTAATGAGTTCTGAGAAGCTTGAGAAGCTTAGGAGATCCTTTTATCTATTGAGTTCTTGAAATCCTCTAACAAGGTGACCCTACTAGGTTTAACCCTTAACCGGGTGCTCCCTAACATGATAGATTCCTACCAGGACCTATTGTAATGTCCTTAACTGAACAAGGCTCCTAACAGAGTGGACTTCTAAAGAGTTCAAAAAGCAGCTTGTGGGTATTCATACCCACTGTGGGTTTTCCCAGTTGGGTTTCCACATGAAAAATATGTGTGTCATGTGAAATGCTTTTGTCTTGTGATGCTTTGTTTTACATGTTAAGCACATGAAGGTTCTATGTTTTATGCATGTTTATAAAACATATTGAACTCACTGTTGTGAAGATCTGATGGTTAAGTTTACTTGTTTATGCATGAGAATATAATGATACTTTGGTATTGATCCAAGAGGAAATCTTATTGAGTGACTGGTTCATGACTGGTTGAGCTATACTGGATGTTACTGGTTGCACTCTATTTTACCGGTATCCCTGTTTGTCAGTCTTTTAGAGTATTTGTTGTCAAACCGGTTTTGGACTGTATTTGTGTTTGTATTGATTCACCCCCCCCCTCTCAGTACCAATTTGGTACTAGTGGTTCATCATTGAGTTATCAATTGGTATCAGAGCCCCTCTAGGTCCTCTATGTTGTAAGCCTAACCGCTTGAGGAAAAGATCCTAGACACATGATGAAGAGGGAAGGTCCAAAGTTTAACAGGGAATATTTTGGTATATGGAAAGAGAGGATGAAGATATTCATCAAAAGCATGGGTGTTCAACATTGGAGTTATGTTGAAAATGTATATGTTGTTCCTACCAGTAATCTCACCGATGACCAAAAGAGAGAGATACAAGAAAAGGGGCAAGTCATGGAAGCCCTGATCAATAGTTTATCTGACATTGAGTTTATTGATGTTTAGGACAAGGCAAACCTCAAAGAGGTATGGGATGCTCTTGAAAATATATATGGTGGTGATGAGCATGTAAAACAGGCTAAGGAAGAAAGCCTGAGAGGGAAATTTGAAGACATGCGGATGGTTGAAGGAGAGACCATTCAGCAGTATGGAATAAGAATCAAAATAGTTGTTGGAGAATAAAGAGTGCAGGTGGAAAAATAGAAGATTCCACTGTGGTAAGTAAAGTCCTGAGATCCCTGTTGTTGGTCTATGCAATAAGGGTTGCTGCTCTTCAAGAGCTGAGATCAATAGACAAGTCTAAGACATCCTTGGACTCTATCATAGCCAAGTTGACAGCCTATGAGCTGAATAGTTTGGTTGGTAGTGTTCAAAAGACAGAATCAACTTTTAGAGCCTCTGCTATACCTTCGAGAAAAGGAAAAGAGGCTAGCACTAGTGGGGAACCTAATCAGAATAGAGAAATGAAGGATGAAGAGTTCCTGATGGAATTTGAAGCACTTCTTGCCAGAAAATTCTCAAAAGGAACTGGTAAATACAAAGGTAAGCTACCTTTCAAATGTTTCTCTTGTAACTGGATAAGACATATTGCTATGAATTGTCCTAATAGTGACAACAAGGATAAACCGGAAAGGTCCAAGAAATTCAAAGGAGGAAACCGGAGAAATTGTTTTGTGGTAGTTGATGAAGGTGTCACAGATGAGGAATCAGAAGATGAAGAGAATGAAGACATTGTGTTTGTTGTTGTAAAGGAAGATGTGGTAGACAAGAAGGCTCTTTTCTCCCATTTTGATGATTCCAATGAGTGGATCATTGACATCGACTGTACTCACCATATGACTGGTGACCAGAGCAAGTTTCTATCCTTAGAGGAGTATGATGGTGGTGTGGTTCACTTTGGCAATGATGCACCATGCATGGTCAAAGGTAGAGGGTCCATCTCTTTGAATGGAAAGAGTAGTGTTGACAATGTGTACTGGGTTGATGGTCTCAGACACAACCTTCTAAGTGTTGCCTAGCTAAATGACAGTTGTCTCACTCTGCAATTCAAGAATGGAGTTTGCAGAATCAAAGGTAAAGATGGTAAATTGGTGGCCACCGGCATGCAGACTAAAGGTAACCTATTTCATCTAAATGAAAATATAAGTACATGTCTTATGGCTAAGCTTGATGATAGCTGGATATGGCATAGGAGATTCTACCATGTGAACTTTTATAACATTGTGACAGCTAGTAAGATCAAGGCAGTTAGAGGGTTGCCGGTGCTGAGCAAACTGGATAATACCTTGTGTAGAGAATGTCAATTGGGGAAAATGTCTTCCTCAACCTTTAAAGGTAAATCTTTCACTGCCGACAACTTGCTTGATCTTGTGCATACTGATTTGTGTGGTCCTATGAAAACTAGAAGTGTGCAGGGTGATAGGTACTTCATGATCCTCACTGATGACTGCTCAAGAATGATGTGGGTCACATTCTTGAAAGACAAGTCTGAAGCTTTTGGGAAATTCAAAGCTTTCAGAGCATTAGTGGAGAAGGAAAGTGGTAAAAGGATCAAGTGTCTCAGAACTGATCAAGGAGGGGAATTCACTTCTGGTGAATTCAACAAGTATTATGAAGAATTTGGCATCAAGAGAAAACTGTCTGCCTCTTGGACTCCACAGCAGAATGGCCTAGCAGAGAGGAATAACCAGACTATGGTTGAAGCAGCTAGAACCATGTTGATCCAAGGAAAGGTTGCTCACACCTTTTGGAGAGAAGCGGTGAGCACTGCAGTCTACACTATGAAACGGGTACTCATCAAAAAGGGTAAGGACAAAACTCCTTATGAGTATTGGATTGGTAAGACACCTATGGTTAACTACTTTAAGGTATTTGGTAGCAAATGTTACATCAAGAGGAGTGAACATCAGAGCAAATTTGAAGCTAAATGTGATGAGGGAATATTTCTAGGATACTCCACCAAGAGTAAAGCTTTCAAGTGCTACAACAATAGGACTCAGAGAATTATGGAAAGCATTAATGTAAGAGTTGATGAATCCTCTGAGAAGACTAAGGAAACCGGCAGTGAGCAAGCTGTAAATGAACCGGTTGCAACCTTCTGGGAACTGGTTGTTAGTCAACCGAGTACCAGTAACAGTGTTCCTGAACCGATGAATGCTGATACTGATGAAGATGAGGATGAAGAAGAAAAGCAAGAAGAACCAGTTAAGACCATTCTTCAGTATGTCAAGTTGAATCATGATCCCAAGCAGATCATAGGTGATAAGGATACAAGAATCCTTACAAGAAGAAAGATCAGAGAAAACTCATGTATGATCTCTAAATTTGAGCCTAAGTCATTCAAAGAGGCTCATAAAGATGAAGACTGGATCAAGGCAATGGAAGAAGAACTTGACCAAATAGAGAAAAATGGTACATGGTCCTTAGTACCTAGATGAGAGCTTAAAAATGTCATTGGCACCAAATGGGTGTTCAAAAATAAGTTGAATGAGGATGGCATAGTGATTAGGAATAAAGCCAGACTGGTATGCAAAGGATATGCTCAAGAAGAAGGTGAAGACTATGGGGAAACCTTTGCTCCTATAGCCAGACTAGAAGGAGTTCATATGCTTCTTGCATATGCAACTTTTAAGAGAGTCAAGGTATATCAAATGGATGTAAAATCTGCATTTCTAAATGGTGTACTTGAAGAGGAGGTGTATATTGAGCAACCAGATGGGTTTGCCCTATCTGAAGATAGTGACATGGTATGTAGGCTACATAAAGCATTATATGGTCTAAAGCAAGCACCTAGGGCATGGTATGAGCGCCTACATTCCCATCTTGTGAAGATTGGATTTGAGAGAACAAGTGAAGACAACAATATCTACTTGAAATCTGAAGGAGATCAGATCCTGATCTATGAAGTTTTTGTTGATGACATCATCTTTGGTGGAGATGATAAGATGAGTCATGATTTTGCTGATGAGATGAAGAAAGAGTTTGAGATATCACTCATAAGGGAGATTAAGTTCTTCATTGGACTGTAGATCCAGCAGATGGAAGATGGAATCTTCATCAATCAATCCAAATATGTCAAAGAGGTGTTGAAGACTTTTGGCATGGAAGATAGCAAACTGGTTGGTACACCGATGGTGACCGATTGCAAATTGACAAAGGAAGATGATTCCGCACTGGTTGATGAGAAGGAATACCGATCAATGATTGGTAAGTTGCATTATGTAGTGCATAGTAGACTGGATATTGCACATGTAGTTGGCATCACTACAAGGTTCTAGAAGAGTCCAAGAGAATCTCACTTAAGTGCAATCAAGCGGATTCTTAGGTATCTGAAGGGAACAATTGACTATGGATTGTGGTACCCATACAACAATAATTTCAATCTGAAAGTATTCACAAATGCTGATTGGGACGGTAATGTGGATGATCGGAAGAGCACAACCGGTGGTGCATTCTTTCTCGGTGGTAGACTGGTCTCATGGATGAGTAAAAAATAGAGTTGCATCTCTCAGTCTATAGTGGAAGTGGAGTATGTTGCAGCTTTCATGAACTGCACTCAGACAATCTAGATGAAGCATGTACTAGAAGGCTTCAAGATCCCTGTATCTGAACCGGTAAGTATATTCTATGATAACACAAGTGCTATCAATATATCAAAGAATCCAGTTTTACATTCTAGAACCAAGCATTTTGAGCTTAAGTATCATTTCTTGAGGGAAAAGGTTCAGAATAAAGAGATTGCACTAGAGCATGTGTCCAGTAAGGAGAAATTAGCAGACATATTCACCAAGCCTCTCCCAAAAACAACATTTGTGCATTTGAGAGGTGAATTAGGGGTATTGCCCCTTCAAGAGGTGAACTAAAAGTGATTGTTCCACATCAGTCAGGTACTGGAAAGACAAAGTTTTGGTTGGTTGGTGTGGTGACAGATTCTACTCCTCAAGGGGAGCAGCATGATGAAACAGAAATGTTTGTACCTCCACTTTGGCATTGTTGTCAAAGGGGGAGAAGGAGTGAAGTGAGAAGATATCTGCATCAAATGGGGAGAAGATGTGAAGCAGAGAAGATATCTTTTGTATATTGCCATCAATGCCAAAGGGGGAGATTGTTGGCATTATGTTGTAGCGTCGTAAAATTATGACACTTGCAATTTCGACTGCATTTGGGTCTTCACGATGGCGGCGCAACGTTGAACCTGAATGGAGACCCCGAAACCTATTTACGACATCAAAAACTGCATTTTTCTGCACCTTGGCCTGATCCTCCTTACACCTTGCTATCCCGGGAGGTGGGACCATGGCGCCCAGCGCCCTGGTCCCTGGCCCTATTTTGGGCCCGGTCTCTTGTTGGGCATCGGGTCTTCAAGTTTGCAATTTGAAAAATAATGTTCCTAGGTCGGCCTAAGGTCAGAAAAATCAGTCTCCTAACCCTAATTGACAAGTATATAAACTACATTTCCTCTCCCATTTTAAGGAGGAAAAACATATGTGGGCAAGAGGCGAAAGCGATAGGTAAACATTCAAACATTCAAACATTCAAGCATTCAAGCATTCCTTCAAGCAATTAAGCATTCTAGGTCTCCATTCAAGGCTAGGTGTTGCATTCAAGACAAGGATTCAACCATTGAAGAGGAGATCACCTACACGACATACAACATACAACATCATTACATCTTCGCATGTAAGAATACAAACATTCTTACAACAAGGTATCAGTACTTGATTACATTACAAACATTTACATTTACAACATTCTCATTTCTTGGTTAATTCCAAAATCGGGGTTTGACCTGAAGGCAAACCCCTAATCCCTAACCCCCCAATTGTCCTCTCTTTTCTGTGTGTAGGTTGTAGGTACGCGGCTGTAATTGAAGATCTGGAATCCTTGTGCAGAGATGAACAAATCCCCCTTCGTTTCGCGGATTTTTCGGAGGACCGTGTGCACTCCGGGCGCCATTGTCCCGTCAACTTTCGCTCAAACTTGCAGGACAACATCGTCTCGACATTTTACTGCTAATTTCAGGTCTGTAGCTTCATCCCGTGTCTCTATCTCCGTCTACAAGTGAATCTTTCTTACTTTCACATACACTCCTAGTTCAATCCTTCTATCCACATTCTTTACAAAAGAGGATATCCTTGCTATCTCAACCCTTGAAACTCATTTAGAATTCAATCTTGCATTGTGTGGGATTGGATCTTGTGAGTTTCAACCCCTCTTTTGAATGTAAAGTCTCTCCTAAGTGAAAACCGTCAATCCTAGTGACCTCCTTTCTCTCTCCTTGGAGTGGGGGGAACACCTAGGGTTCGATTTTCTGCTTTACATTTTGGTGAACCCGACGTGAACATCCTAATTCTGATTATTCATGGTTAGATCTGAAAAATTTGCTTCCTTAATTACATTTGCATGTTTGATCTTTTGCAAATTTTAGAGGTTAATTGCATAAAAACCCTAAATTTTCTTTTTAGTAATTGAGCTTGTGAAAAGTTTAATTGTTAATGCTTGTTTCAGATCTACCCTTTTATTGCAAATTGTCAATTCATATTTGTGCTTTAATTCTGAAAATTAGGTGGTTAAGTGTCAAAACCCTAATTTTTAAAACCCTCTTGATTTAACCTTTGATCGATGATTTCACTAATTAGAACACCTCCAAATCGGCTGTAACTTTGGATTCCGCAACAAAATCTTAATATCTCTCATCCCTGAAAATTTTGAAAAATTTCGGGAGCTAGATCTTACTGTATTTTTCTGCTAGAATCCAGAATCTTGGCAGATTTCATCAATTCTAACACTTTCAAAATTAAAGTCAAAGTTGGTCTAGTGATTGCTTGGATTAATGCTTCTAATCATTCAAAAATTGTTGAAATTGAAATTTTGTGTCAAAATTGTGTTTCTTATTGTCCTAAATCTGAAAAGTGTGTTGGCATTCATTCAAAGTTTCAGTGCTTTATTCAAATTTTTGGAATTTGTGACTTTTGAAGTTAAGTGTTTAATTGCAACAACTTTGATTTCCGCTTTCAAAATTGAATTTTGCATGAAATCGAGTCAACTTTTAAATTTCAAAACTTGCATTGCTTTTAGTATTCCCTCTAAAATCATAAAATTCAAAATTTCAATTTCCCTCTCTTTTTCAAAATTCAAATTTTGCATTTTTCAACAATCTTGGTAGGATTCAATTTTTGAGATTGCAACTTTAATTTGGCCTATCCACAGATCATAAAATCACTCAATTTTTTTTAGATTAGCTTTAAAATCATCATAACCTTCATCCCTGAAAATTTCAAAAAAAGTTGCGAGGATCGTGTGCACTCCGTTCGCCATGGTCCCTGACATTTTTTCCGCAATTTCGGGAGATTGTCATGATTGCATTTAACAGTTTAAATCTAGGAGATTGGCTAATTTTATTGAAATTTGCTACCTCTAAATTTGAAAATAAATTCAAAATTCAAGATTTCAATTTTCAAGATAACAATTAAAATTAAGAGCTACCCCCCCTTGGCCCTAATTTTCAATTGTGCCTACCTTTCTTGGAAGTTGTGTTTCCCTCTTCTTTCACAAAGTTCAAATTGGATAATCATTATCTCATTGTTCAATTTTGCCAACTTTGTGTTTCAAAATTCAAAATCTTCTCTCTCTCTCTCTCTAGTGCATGAGTTTTACAACAATAAGCCCTACTTACACTATTCCCGTTAGACAAAGCCTTAGAATTAAGTCTTTCCAAGGTTTAATTACCGAGGAAATGGAACCTAATTTGAATGGCCTTTTTAACGAGGACATGGGTAATTCCTCTAATCCTCTTAATGATGAAGAAGCTCTCCATGAGGTTTCTGTAGAACAACTTTCAAAATTGGGTAACCAATTTGATGATTTTCAGCAATGGATGTCTCAAGAATACCCCGATAGTCAAGCTCTTTCATTAATTGAGGGTCTAAAACGTATGGTTTAAAGTGATAAGAATGGAATTGATATTTTGCATAGTATTGCACACATTGTGGATTCGAATGTGATGCCTATGAAGATTTGTGCCGAAACTTTAGGTTATACACAACCTCCTACTCAAGTCAATCATTCTATCCCTTTGACAACTTCTATTGCTAGCATACCTACTTTTACATCAAACATAATGACTACTTCAATACAAAACATTCCACCTATGATCACCAGTCATGGGGGCAATCCTTCCTTTTCAATCAACCCTCTTCCTTCATTCAATCCAACTTCTTCATTCATTCCTTCAATGAGTGTCCCTATTACATCTCCACAAATGAATATGACGCAAGGGGGCAATTCATTCAACCATTCCATTCCTCCTTGTAGTGCTCCTTTTTTCCAATCATCTCCTATGACTAACTATCATAGTGTCCCACCACCTTACTCTCAATCAATACCTTCTTTCAATAACATAATACCTCCATCACAATCTAACATGTCTAATATGAACTCTTTGACTGAAGTGACCATTAACAATCTTGCACAAACTGTCTCTTCTTTACAGCAACAAATTGCCTCTATGAATCAATCTAAGTTTAGTGTGCCCACATTTGATGTTGCGAGCCCACTTTCTCTTGACATTGTTTGAGCTATCCCCCCTAAGCATGTTGAAATCCCATAGTTGGAGCTTTATAATGGTAAAGGTGATCCTCTAACACATGTTAAGACCTTTCAAACAATATGTACTGATTTTGCTCATGACCAAAGGTTGCTTGCAAAACTGTTTACTAGAACATTAAGAGATAAGGCTCTGCAATGGTATTACTCGTTGCCTTCCTATTCTATTACTTCTTTCCAACAACTTGCAAATGCTTTTATTCAACAATTTCAAAACAATATAAGTCCTAAAGTTACTTTGATTGATTTAATGCATTGTAAACAAGGTGTTAAAGAAAAAGTGACTGATTTCATTGGTAGATATAAGCATTTGTGTGCTCAAATTTCTTTTCTAGTACCTGACAATGATATTCAAAGAATCTTTATTTCTAATTTACAAAAAGATATTAGAGAAAAACTTATGTTTTCTGAGTTTACTTCTTTCCAACAGTTGTGTGCAACTCTTCACAATCATCAATTGACTGTGAGTCAAATGGAACAAGCAAATCCTATGGCTCCGAGTGATAAGGGTGATAGTAGTCAACAACCATTTGGGAAGTTTAGACCGAACAGAGGGTTCGTTAAGTTCAATGAAAACATCATCAACAACAATGTGAATGCAGCATCAGGTGTGCCTCCTATTTCTAAGTTTTTCAAGAAAGAAAGAGAGTTTACTCCTTTGAATGAATCATTGCATAGTATTATGAATAAGTTAATGGAACAAAATGTGCTTACTCTCCCTCCTATAAAGCAAATAGATCCTGCAAAGATTAATTCACCCTATTTTGATAACAAATCTTTTTGTCAATTTCATCGTCAACCTGGGCATGATACTGAAAAATGTTTTGCTTTAAAAGGTAAAATTCAAGATTTGATTGATAATAATACTATCTTTGTTTCAGGTGTGAATGATAAAGGCAACACATCTGTAGCTCTTCCTAACCAAAATCTTAAGATTTTTACTGATCCATTACCTTCTCATACCTCTAATGTGATTGAGACTAATGATTCCTCTTTCTCACCTGATGGTCTCGTGTCTATGACTCCGAATGTGATTAACTTTGTAGAGCAGCAGAAAATCCCTAAAGAACCTTCCATCACATTTGATTCCAGTGAAACTATCAGGGCATCTGATGGTCCTTTATATATAGTTTCAAAAGTCAAGAATACACCTTGTCATGGAGTGCTTATTGATCCTTCTTGCATGGTTAATGTCATTACTGAAGAATTTCTTTTTACTTTGCAATTGAATCAAGTGATCTATGACAAAAAAAATGTGGTTGTGAAATTATTTGATGCATTTTCTTCTCCTACAATTGGTTCTATTACATTACCTATTGAGATCCATAACAAATCCCTTGATGTGAGCTTTGCTATTATTCCATCATCCGAACAATTTCGTGTGAAGCTAGGCTATACTTGGCTATCTTCCATGAAAGCTATTGCTTCTCCTATTCACAGGTGTTTGAAATTTCCCCATAATGGTGAAGTTGTTACTGTCAATCATAATCTCTTTAAACCAGCTGAAAGAACTTCTAGCGTTCCTATTGATTATTTTTGGCCTAAACAATTCCGATCTCTTCCACCGCAAAGTGATCATCTTTTCAAATCTTATCAAAAGTGGAAAAAAGATATGATCCTATCTCTAAGTGAACCTTGAACACCCAAACTTGATATTCCTATCGTTCTTGAGAAGGAAGTTCTTCCTTTGAAAGATAAAACTAATGTCTTTCCTCAAGAAGATTCCCAACCCATTCCTATGGATGTGACTATGTCTATGTCTAATAAACTTTCTAAAAGTAGACCTATACCTCCTCGTCATGATGGACTTGGTCTCCTTCCTAAACCAAATATTCCTCCTTTATATGGAGCAGTTCCTCCTCCTTCCTCTTATAGAGAGAAGAGACCTTCCTCTTCTCCTATTATCCAACCTAAGAGACCACAACCTAAACACCCAGGTGATAAGGATGAGAACATTTCTCCTCCTCAATCTTCTCCACTTCCTACTAAGACTAGACGAAATCGTTCTGCACGTGAACGCCGATGAAAGCGTTGTCTTAGAGCTCGTGCAGCTGCTTCTCAAACTCTGCAATCCCTAAAAACACCTTCAGCTAGTATTATTCCATTTTCTCCTTAGCCAAAAACTGAGCCAAAATCTCCTAAGCATAAGATGCATGATGGTCTTGATCCTGTGCGAGTTAAAGATCCTATTTTTATAAATCTTGATGATGATATAGATGAAAATGTTATTCATGATGAAAATGTTACTTCTCTTGCTTCTGATAGTGAATATGAATATGTTGATATTGATAACCATTTATCTAACGAATTTTCTAAAGCACTTATCCTAGCTCCTAAACAAGAACAACATGGCTTGGAACATGAACATAGCCCTTGTTTGGATCTTGTGATAGCTCCATCTGCTGTGTTGGATGTTCCTCCTCTAGCATGTTTCCTACCTTCCCGAAATATTGATCAGCAAGATCGGGGGGTGGATGACGTGCTAGACTAGTTCATTAGCTTAGCAGAATCTCTCCTCCTCTCTTGATCTCTTTTGTTACTTCTTCTATGTGTTATTCTCATTCTTCTATTTGTTGTCCTTAGTGTTGTCTACTTGAGGACGATGCAAAGCATTGAGATCTCTTTTGGTCTCTCTCATGTTGACTCAAAAGACACATGTGTTCCCTTCTTCTAGGTGACCTTCCTTGATTGGGGAATGAAGAACAATTATGCATACATACATATGATATACATGAATTATCATACAGCATACTGACCCCAAGGAAAGCGAAGTCACCTCATGATTTGTGTCCATTATCCTTGGGTTTATCTCACACTTGGGGGCTAAATCTTTGTGATAACATGCTCCTTTCCCTTCTCATTTTTTATGTGTATCACTACCTTAAAGCAATCACCCCAGATGAGGCGTGTGCGATTGCTTTAATGTAGGGGGCATATACTCCGTCCATATCTCTTCAAGATTCTTGAAAATTTCTTGGCAAACTTAGCTTTGCCTTGAAAATTTTTGGTATTTTTCTTGCATGACTCATAGTGAGGGAACCTTACTACTGACAGTCATGGTTCTCCCTCATGATCTTCCCTTTTACTTTGTCAATCGAAGTCGTAAGATCCTTAGTTCACTAGGGGCTTGGTGTATCTTGCCTCCTTAACATGGTGAAAGTCTTTCAATGTTGTTTCCTTGTACTTTACCGGAAGTATGGGCATACACTTATACTCCCGCTAAAGTGGGGGCTAAATGTAGCGTCGTAAAATTGTGACACTTGCAATTTCGACTGCATTTGGGTCTTCACGATGGTGGCACAATGTTGAACCTGAATGGAGACCCCGAAACCTATTTACAACATCAAAAACTGCATTTTTCTGCACCTTGGCTTGATCCTCCTTGCACCCTGCTGTCCCAGGAGGTGGGACCATGGCACCCAGCGCCCTGGTCCCTGGCCCTATTTTGGGCCCGGTCTCTTGTTGGGCATCGGGTCTTCAAGTTTGCAATTTGGATACTAATGTTCCTAGGTCGGCCTAAGGTCAGAAAAATTAGTCTCCTAACCCTAATTGACAAGTATATAAACTACATTTCCTCTCCCATTTTAAGGAGGAAAAACATATGTGGGCAAGAGGCGAAAGCGATAGGCAAACATTCAAACATTCAAACATTCAAGCATTCAAGCATTCCTTCAAGCAATTGAGCATTCTAGGTCTCCATTCAAGGCTAGGTGTCGCATTCAAGACAAGGATTCAACCATTGAAGAGGAGATCACCTACACAACATACAACATACAACATCATTACACCTTCGCATGTAAGAATACAAACATTCTTACAACAAGGTATCAGTACTTGATTACATTACAAACATTTACATTTACAGCATTCTCATTTCTTGGTTAATTCCAAAACTGGGGTTTGACCTGAAGGCAAACCCCTAATCCCTAACCCCCCAATCATCCTCTCTTTTCTGTGTGTGGGTTGTAGGTACGCGGCTGTAATTGAAGATCTGGAATCCTTGTGCAGAGATGAACAGATCCCCCTTCGTTTCGTGGATTTTTTGGAGGATCGTGTGCACTCCGGGCGCCATCGTCCCATCAAATTTCGCTCAAACTTGTAGGACAGCATCGTCTTGATATTTTACTGCTAATTTCAGGTCCGTAGCTTCATCCTGTGTCTCTATCTTCGTCTACAAGTGAATCTTTCTTACTTTCACATACACTCCTAGTTCAATCCTTCTATCCACATTCTTTACAAAAGAGGGTATCCTTGCTGTCTCAACCCTTGAAACTCATTTAGAATTCAATCTTGCATTGTGTGGGATTGGATCTTGTGAGTTTCAACCCCTCTTTTGAATGTAAAGTCTCTCCTAAGTGAAAACTGTCAATCCTAGTGACCTCCTTTCTCTCTCCTTGGAGTGGGGGGAACACTTAGGGTTCGATTTTCTGCTTTACATATGTGAACCAACATGAAGACATAATGATATTGTATGTTGTCATTGATGTCAATATGAGACATGGTGAGAACCGGCACATGTGATAGGTGAAGAGAGAGGAACCGACATATATATGAACCAGTTTATATGCCAAAGTGAAGTAGCATATTTGTTCAAGGTGAACCGACATGTAATTATGAGAACCGGCACATGGAAGCATTGTATGACTACCGGTTGGTAGGCAGCTTCCACTTCAGGGTTTCCGGTTAGAGTACCTCAAGTCTGTGTGACTCAATTGGTGATCTTTGTGTGATGAGTTAGCAGTATGATGGAGGACAGATCATGTTGCCACGTAAGCTTTATGCGTGCGAAGAATCTTGCATGAAGAAGACTATTCCTATCTACATCAGGAATGTGTGAAGTTTGTCAAACAGTGATAATGTGTGATGGGTTATCCACTGCCATGAAAATGGTGGATAATGGATGATGGAGAATGTCTTGAGATTGATTCAAGATTGTTGCATTTAATGCAGTATGATTCAACAGTCAGGATCAAACCGCTTGAATTGCTTAACCTAATAGGTTTAGGGTTTAGGGTTTTTGCTACCGACCTGTATGTTTCCTATAAGGTCGATGTTGTGTTTCTTTCTAAAGTTGTTGGCAAAAGTTGTGAGTGTGTATCCAAGGGAAGTGATACGTGATTCTTGCCAGACCAAAGGAGAGAAGAGATATCTGCAAGGTGAATGTGCAGAAGGTGAAGAGGAGCCAAAATGGATCTGCATTAGCATTGACTACTGTTAACAGATCATTGTAATACCTGTTGATCTCTAACCACTTCAACAGTTGTAAAATCCCCTAACAGGGTAGCCTTAACTGGCTTGATTCAAAATCCCTTAAATCGGGTGGTCTTAATCAGCTTGTTTCAAATCCCTTAACCAGGTAACTCGAGGCTAATGAGTTCTGAGAAGCTTGAGAAGCTTAGGAGATCCTTTCAACTATTGAGTTCTTGAAATCCTCTAACAAGGTGACCCTACCGGGTTTAACCCTTAACCGGGTATCTCTTAACTGGGCAATCCCTAACAGGATCGGTTCGTACTAGAACCTATTGTAATGTCCTTAACCGGACAAGGCTCCTAATAGAGCGGACTTCTAAAGAGTTCAAAAAGCAGCTTGTGGGTATTTATCCCCACTGTGGTTTTTCCCTGTTGGGTTTCCACGTGAAAAATATGTGTGTCATGTGAAATGCTTTTGTCTTGTGATGCTTTGTTTTACCTGTTAAGCACATGAAGGTTCTATGTTTTATGCATGTCTATAAAACATATTGAACTCACTGTTGTGAAGATCTGATGGTTAAGTTTACTTGTTTATGCATGAAAATATAATGATATTGTGGTATTGAGCCAAGAGGAAAGCTTATTGAGTGACCGGTTCATGACTGGTTGAGCTATACTAGATGTTACTGGTTGCACTCTGTTTTACCGGTATTCCTGGTTGTCAGTCTTTTGGAGTATTTGCTATCAAACCGAGTTTGGACTATATTTGTGTTTGTACTGATTCACCCCCCCCTCTCAGTATCGGTTTGGTACTAGTGGTTCATCATTGAGTTATCAATATTATCATTAGGACAAGCATCTATTGCTTGATACTCCATTCCAATATCTTTCATAACGGCAAATAATTCTTGGTATGAGCGAGGTAGAATATTTAATGGTGGTAACAAAAACTCACCTATCAATCTACAACAAAAAAATATAATTTGTTATAATAAAGAATATTAATGGTACAACATGATTCATAGTTTCTTATGACATATATGACATACCTTAACATACATGGCATTGTTATGTTGGATAAACCATTCATAACCTTCAAGTTCACTAACAATAATATAGCAGAGAGAAGGGTTGCATGCGAGCCTTCGTAAAGGGCCTCAAATGCCTTCTCAAGTAGAGGGACATCATGAACAACATCAAGGTCATCTTCATCATCATGATCAGCTGCACGAGTACTAAATGAGTCATGGGTCAATGTATTTGTACCATCATCTTCAATTTTGTCTTTTGGCTCATGATCATCATCTTCCATGGGATCATTATCTTTAGCTTTGATATTCACACCTCCATGTTCGTCCACTTTGAAAACCATATTCTCAGGGTTGTGTTGATCCATACCATGTGCTCCGAGGTACTGGACCTATATAAAATGGATAAACATAAATAAACCGTGATCATGATCTCATCATCGCGTGATTTATTATGTATATAAATTGTCAAAACGATATAATGAAAAACTTACCAATGGATGATAATCATGTCCACCTTCAATGTGACCATGTAGCCTACAATGTTTCTTCGTTGTTTTTATTAGAAGTCTTCTAGTCTTTAACCCCTTACAAATTTTGCATGGACAATAACATTTTCCATCACCTTTTCTTTTCAAGTTAGACCACAATCTAGCAATTGTCTCCTTATTTTTTTGTTCGTTGATATTGTCTGACATGGTCTTTCTTCACAGACAAGAAAATAGAAATTATCATCATTGAACAAAGCATCTTATTGAATTTAGATTTCTAGTTTGCTTATGGTACATCACACATGGAAAACAAGAAATACTCAATAAATAATAGGATTCATTGATCTAGTATTATCACAATCTGTACTTGGCCTTCAATATTTTCTCCTCCTAACACTGTTTATCCATTACCTGTCAAGTACAAAACTCTAAAACCCATGGCTATTAAAATACATAAGACAAAATTGTAGCATCTTATAATCATCTGTTATAAAACCAAAGCACTTGGGAGTGATTCTTTTGTTTGTAACGGTCCAGGAAAACGGTGTCTATTGGAGCCTTGAATAACTGACTAGAAAGAATTTTAATTCCTTTTCTTTTTCCTTCTGATTTTTTCACTGTCACTTCCATCCTCCGAGTCAAATGCCCTCGCCCTTTTCTTTCTTCTTGTTTTTTCATACTCATTGTCATGCTTTTAATTATTTTTCTTTCTTGGTGATTCCTTACTGCTCTCACTATTAGTTTCACTCTCAGAATCTAAGTCTGATGTATCAAAATCTGACGAACTTGATGAACTAGAAGAATCATCATTAGAGGTAGATTCATCTGACTTAGGAATAGACTTTTGCTGCTGCATTACAAGCCTTGGAATATTCTTCAAATACTCACGTAAACTCTCAGTGATACCACCAAGACCAATAGAAGTAAAGAAATTGATAGCAAACTGTGAATTTTTGGGATTGTCCTTTGGAGAAATTGAATCAAAAGACTCCTACATTGTTGGATTGTTCAACCTTTCATTAAGCAACAATATACCAAGTTGCTCTGCTAGCTCCTACAAGAGAATATTTATAAAAATACGGGAAGAGGAAGTAGTATCTTCCTCTGTCAGACATATATAAGCAAGGCAATGCCATGCAAGAGCATCTGTGCCAAGTAAGTGAGCAAAAAACTTTGCAACATTACACAGTTTATTTGTTTCCAGTCTGTGTGTCATAGAATATTGTTGTACAAAACACTTATCAAAATATTCCTCATAAATTATATTGATCATATAGAATCTTTTCTCAAGAAGACCATAATAACGAAGGTATGTTCTCTCTTGACCAGGTTCAAGCTTGATCTTTAGTAGCTTATGACCAGCTTCCTCAAAATCAACACTTGACATGATTGTCAAATAAATTGTACGTCTTAAATTGACCAAGTTTGTCTCTGTCTCATCCTGTATTCTTAGTGCTTCCTCACCTTCCTCTTCATCATCATCATCATCATCATTTGAATCATCACCTGAATCATTCTCCCCTTCTGCTTCATTTGAAGAAGCATCTCCAATGATATCTTTCTTCAGTTTTTCATAGGTTGCCTCATGCTCTAAGAAATCAAGATCTAGCTTGAAAACATCCAAACCAGCTTCTTGATCAAGTTCATCTTCTAGGAAAACTCCATGTGTTGACTGATCTGGACGCACAACTGGATGACCCTCAAACTTAGCTTTGTGAATTTCAAAAAGGCCTTCAATTAAAAATTGTACTCATTTGTCAATTTCCCCCTCATGGAGAATACCTCTAAATCTTTCAAAAATCCCATAGAGACCTTTGGGTGAAAGGTCTTGCAACAAAGAACCACATTCTTTCACGAACCCAACAACAACCTCTACACTGTCACCTGTGGGGTTCCCTAGTAAAAGGGTGAGAAGTTCCAAGGCAATGATCTCATGTACAACTTGTTGATTCACTAAATGAGCTATGAATTTGGCTGCTGCTATCAACATGTGCTTGTCATTACATTTGTATGCCCTCTTAAGATGCAAAATAATTCTTCGCAAAAGCAGATTGCCAACTTCAGGAAATTTTGTATTTACCATAGCAACCAACGCAACAAAAAAAAATGTAAATCCAAGGGATGCCATTTGGGATTTCATACAAGACCTACAAAATAGACCCCTCCCAATTATGAGATTCTCTGCAAACAACTATGGAATGATGTTCTTGATGTTAGATGCATTTACCTTGTTTACTAACCCATTGATACTCTTTCGAAGGGCATCCCATGTCATGCGCTAGTATTCCACACTGCTCTTGTCTTCCACATCTTTCATCATTTGAGGTAGCTTAAATGGGGGAATGTAAACACCCCCACTTCTTCCAACACCCTTATCAGCTCCTCTTACAGCACCTTTGCCATTCCCATTCTGAGATGGAGCAGACACAACAACAGAAGTTTTCACTTCCACTGCCTCTGTGTCCCTCTTGTTTCCAGAAGCCCCTTTACCACTTAATTCATGCTTATTTTTGTACATAAACCCATCAGGAAGCATGAGTTTTTGCATATAATCTCACCCAAATATTTTATAGTTATTTTTCATCAAGATTCCCTCAAGAGCTGGCAAATCCTGCTTCCATACTTTAATTCTATTTTCTCAAAGGACAATCCTAAAAATCCATGCATTGCAAACAACTTTTTACACCTTTGTTGGTTGTGGTGGCATCACAAAGAGTTTACATCAATAAATGAAGAACATGCCAATGATTTTAATGCAGCAGTAGAAGTCTATCTCTTATTCAATATCTCTAATGAAACCCCCATGATCTTTTGTTGGAGTAGAATTTGTTATATTCTAGAAAGGGTCTTGTCCTTTGCTGATGGGATATTCATCTACCTCAAGAAATAATTGTTCTTTTCTCCAACAAGAAGTGGAACTAAATGAAGATCTAGCACCATGAAATGAATCCTCAAAAGGATTAATATAGTTAGTTTTGGTAGATAATGATCTGGGTAAAATACTAATGTGGCTTTAAAAAACATTATGTACTAGCTTAGCATACTCTAACAACTTTGGTGCGAAATGCTACATCCAATTAAGTCTCCATCAGTATCTCTATTGTGTTTATGGATTGGGGTTCAATGTACTCTTTTTATATACATATTTTACTTTCAACTGAGGAGGTTTGTATGTACTTACTTGTCTTTCGATTGTATCCCTATTTCAAGAATTTCTTCTATCAACAAATCATTTGTTGTAAGTTGTACAAATGGAAGCTTGAACATGTCTTCCATGCTAGCCTTGTTGATACGTTCAACACCATCTTGTGCAACAAATCTTTGCAACTCCACTATTTCATTGAAGAGTGAGTAGTAGGGACAATCTAGGACACTTATAGAGGTTTTGCAAGAGAGATAAATAGACCTAAATATTATGGCTTAATAATGATCAATAGGTAAACAGATAAATTCACTTATTTGTGTGCATTTAGTAACTCATGTACTTGTGGCCAACCATTTATCTCTTTCATAAATTAAACACTTATTAATAACATTAAATGGTTGAGTAATTATGTTTTAGTTGAAATTGAAAATAAAATATTTTATTTCAAGACAGCTCACGCTATTCCCTATCATATTTTAGACTCTCGGTTTTGTTAGTAGTGGTTTGATGTCTTTGGAGCTGATCATTGCATTTCTTTAGTTATGTTTGCCAGCGTACTCCCAGCCTATGCCAAAATGGGAGCTTTGGAATGGGGTACGGACATCCATCAAAGCATAAAAGATAGAGGAATTTTGTTAGATGTAGTTACAACTACTCTGTTAGCATGTATGCAAAATATGGAAGCATAGACAAGGCACATGAACTATTTGACGGATTGCCTCAAAGAAATGTGGTTTCCTGGACTGCAATGATTGCCAGATATGCACAAAATGGATTTGTTGAGAAGGATTTAGAAACTTTCAAACAAATGCAATCGGCAAGTGTAAAGCCAAATTGCATAACCATTGCTACTATCCTCCTTTCCGGTGCCAAAATGGGAGATTTGGAATAGGGTATGGACATTCATCGAAGCATAAAGGATAGAGGAATTTTGTCAAATGTTGTAGTTGCAACTACCCTGGTAGACATGTATGCAAAATGTGGAAGCATAGACAAGGCACATGAACTGTTTGATAGAATGCCTGAAAGAAATGTTGTCTCGTGGACTGCAATGATTGCTAGATATGCACAAAATGGATTTTTTGAAAAGGCTTTAGATACTTTCAAGCAAATGAAATTGGAAGGCATAAAGCCAAATTCCACAACCTTTTCTAGCATCCTCCCTGTGCAAAAATGGGAGCTTTGGAATAGGGTATGGACATCCATCAAAACATAACGGATAGAGGAATTTCGTTAGGTGTTGTACTTGCAAATGCCTTTCTTGACATGAATGCAAAATGTGGAAACATGGACAAGGCTCGTGAATTGTTTGATATGATGCCACAAAGAGATATGATCTCATGTGAACAATCAACATGTGCATATATAGGAGGAAGGGATTGCTGCTACAAAATTGAACGCTCACTCCTCAATCATAGTTCTATGGTTTTACAAGATTAAACTAGGGCAATTAACCACCACATGTATATTTTTTGCAACATGAAATTAAAAAATAGGGCAATTTGAATCTACCTCCTGCGTGGGATTGCAAGCAATGCCACAAATGCCTTTGACGCGAGTTTGATGTTCTTGGGGGTTGAAGTCACCACGGACACCTACGCGGGATTTCAATGCACAAATGAATTCCCCTCTTCTTTTTTTTAAGAATGGTCGTTGTCATCAAAATTACGATGAACTCAAGCACTCTTTTAAAACAAAGAAAATTCTCATTGCTAATGCCTTCTTCATCAAAACCAAATGGAAAATTATCATCAGAATTATGACGAATGCGGGCATTTTTTCAAAAAAAAATCAAATTTGGCTACAATATACCTTCTCCGTTGGAAACCTCAGTCAGAAATCTAGTCCAAATGTATTAGTGCCTACCGGTTACAAAACAACATTATAACAATAACATTACCAGTTAATTGACATCAATGACAACATAACAAATCATTAATGCAATCTTCATGCAAATGCCAACAAAGGCCGACAAAGAGAAATTACAAACTCTGAAGGAAAATTATGCATAGAAGACTGGATAGACCTAACTTAGGGCCACCGTAAGGGGTGGGGATAGGGGCGCCACGCCCCTGTCCTGCCCTATTTTGGGGCCCAGAAAGGGTCTAAAGAAGTCATGGGTCTTGAAGGAGGAAGGGTGAAGGGTTGAGAATGCAAAAATAGGTCTTGGTTGGGGAAGAACATGTCATCGTCGAGGTGAGGATGTAAAATGTAGTCAAAATTGCAGGGGTTGCAATTTTATGAAACTACAAATAAATACTTTATTTATTTAAAATCATCCTTTTCCTAAATTAAATAAATATTTTATTTATTTAATGTCTCACTTCTTCTATTAATTAAATAAATCTTTATTTATTTAATTAATTCATTAGTTTTTTCTTCTATGACACATGTCACTTATCTCTTAATTCTTTCTTATCTACCCCCTTCACTATTTTCTTATTTCTTCTACCTACCTTTAATCTTAGCCAACCATTTATCCTCTTCACCTTTTAATCTTATCCCTCCATTTCCTAAAGTGTATTCTATATAAGAGGATACTCTCCTTCATTATCAACCCCAACGACTACGCCACTCAAGCCTTCTCACGATCAAGCTATCAACCATAATCTGTTCTTTGTTGAGCTCTTGTGCACACATAAAATATGACAGCAATTATATTAAACAAGATCAATGGAGATAGGAGACAATGGAGATTGAAACCCTACTTGATATGTGAATGATAATATTGCTTTATTTTGTGAATTTGCATGATCTTAGGTATCTTCATTGGTGTATGGTGGATGTTTCATTGTAGGACTTAGATTGTTGTGGTTGGATCTTTATTGTTTTACAATAGGTTTTCATCATCATATGTTTCACCGTATACACATATCATTAGAGGACTCTTCACCGGTTGCAATGGAAGAAAAGGGAAAGGTATCAGTGATCATCAATCATGTTCCAACTAACCAGTATTATGGGGTATGACTACTTGTGTCCTTCATAAATCACTCATGTGTACTAAACACAACAAGAATCAATTTGGTGGATATCATGAGAATCCATGCCACCAAGCGCATTGAAAAGGGCCAAGAAATCACCATTGCTTATTTTGGTGTTTTGGTTCCTTATCATGTTCAACAGGAGTCTTGCAAGGCTCCGGGTTTTTGTTTCTACTCTGAATGTAAATGCAAAAGGTGCAAGTTGGAAAAGAAGGTAAAAGAATCTAAATCAAAAGAATTGAGACTTTACAATGACTACCAAAAGATTGAGAAGGTCAAACTGAAATGAATAATATAAAAGTTCACATTTTTTCTAGAAGATTGAGAAGATCAAGCTAAATTCAATAATCTAAAAAGTCAGCATTTTTCTATAAGACTAAGAAGATGAAGTTGAAATCAATAATATAGAAGTTCTTATTTTTTTCTATAAGATTGAAAAAATGAAGCTGAAATCAATAATATAAAAGTTTGCATTTTTTTCACAAGATTGCGAAGTTAATAAGTGGAATCAAAGGTTGTATTTTGCATTATCAAAGGTATTAAATCCATAACATTTTATCATTGAATCTATTTAATATTCAAGTACAATTGTAAATTAAACAATAAAATTTCTCTTTGCTGCAAATTACACCATGGAAGATGAAATCAAATCAATGTCTTAGCAAACTCTAGAGATTACCTCCATTAATAAAAATTATTGTTATTCAAAATAGATTGTACGAAAATTATAAATTTAGAAATGAAGTTTCTCTAACCATAAAAACACAACAATCTTATTCATATTTTTCCCAGCTGAATTTTGTTAAAATAACTAAAAAGAGTAAGGTCAAGCACCTTAATTGTACAGCCTGACACTTTTGGTTACATAAAGGTTATATGTTTGAGCTACAGTGCACGATACTTGAAGATGGCTCGTAAGTCTATTATACCCAGATGAAAAAGCCCGCAAAACAACAACAACTATGTTCCGAATTCGAGCTCAAACCAGGGTAAAATATTGAATTTAGGCATATGTTCAATTAGAAGAGGCTAATCAAAGTTGAAAGGTACTAGAAGAAAATGGGTATTGTTAAATTTTATGCCCAGATGAAATAACGTACGTAGAATCAATCTTAGACCATCAAAAGTAGAAAATGGGTACTGTATATTTGGAATGTATAGTTAAAAACAATGCAAAAACAATGAAAATCCTAGCAGTGGAAAGCCCTAAAAAAATGGGTGAAATTTTTTTAAAATATATTTTTTACCACAAAAATCTCACAAAATCATGTGAGAAAATAGTTAAATACCTGAGTCTGTTATACCCAGATGAAAAAGCCTGCAAAAAAAACAAATGTGTTCCGAATTAGAGCTCAAACTAGGGTAAAACATTGAATTTGAGTGTATGTTCAATGAGAAGAGGCTAAACATAGTTGAAAGATAAAATAAGAAAATGGGTATTGTTAAATTTTTATACACAGATGAAATAACATACATAAAGCTATGGAGATCAAAATAATGTAATATATATATTAAATTTAGGCAAATGTATAGTATTTCATTTTCATAAGTCTTGAAAAGATCAAAAATAGAAAATGGGTACTGCATACTTTGGAATGTATAGTTAAAAACAACACAAAAATAATGAAAACCCTAGCGGTGGAAAGCCTTAAAAAAGTTTACCACAAAAATCTCGTAAAATATTTAAAAAAATCATGTGAGAAAATAGTTAATTACCTGAATTCATTCTCTTTTCCAAATCTGAAGCAGGGTTTAAGGAATACAAGAAACACACAGAGCTATTTAAGTTGCACAAGAGAGTGGTTTTAAACAATCCATAAATACAGTCTTATATTCATAAAAAGGAAAATTGCTTAGCCCTTTCAAAATACATAAAAAGGCACGTCTCAAAATTTGCTAAAAATTAAATGTATCATTTTCTATTCCACTATCCAGGCTCGATGTTGAGAAAGCTCTACAAAATCTGTCGAGTCCCCAAGAATCTTGTCAAGCAAACTACAAAACCAAACCTCAGCTCATTGCAGACTACTAATTGAATGTTGTAGAAAATATGCATTAAAAATGCATTCATTAAGCTTTCAGTCCGATCAGTTGACACATACACTAACAATCTTGTGACATTTTGCTACAACTGTAATAGCAAAATTGTAATTTATACTATGCCAGTGTTAAAAGGCCATTTTAAAAAGAAATAATAATTAAAATGGATTATGTAGTTACTCCAACCAATAGAAAATCAAATAAATAAAAAATTTAAATTATATAAAGTATATTTTTTATTTCAAACTATAGAAATACAACAAATAAATTTTAATTTTTGCATTTGATTGGTTAGAAGGAAAATAAATTGCATTCTAATATCAATGCATTAGTAACCTGCCTATCGGCCAGAACTAATAACTAGGTTTGAAGTTTATTGTTGCCATCTCTTTCTTAATGCCTCGATTAGTCTAATTCTAGCTTCCAAAAAGAGTAATCTCATATTCAAAATGGGAATGGAGAGGAGGAGGAGGAGGAGCGAGAGTGGACGCTACCCAAATTTTGAATTGGGTAACGGATAGGAAAACATTCTGGATAGTAGTCGAGGTGCAGGAAGGACATGTTTTTAGCAGGGTTTCGTAGGTAGATATTGGTTGAGTCAAAAGTACAAAAAGAATCATCAACAAATTCATGATTTGGCGAGTAAGAGAAGACAACATAAACCAAGCCAATAGGGCTCATTCTAAATTTTTTGATGAAAGGCTATGACAAAATAAGAGTTTCGGTGATCATGGAAAGAGTAGGACCATATCTGATAAGCGCGCAGACACTTTCTAGCATCTCCCATCTTTCATTTTGTGGCCAAACCTAATTTCTATCAAAAACCCTAAATTTCTTTCTAGTCCAAATAACATTTTGATCCAAAAGAGGTCTTCAGTGGGAGAAGATTTAAAGGAAATACGAAATAATAGTTCTCCCTTCATACCAAAGAAATCTAGTAGATCTTAGAGAAAGAAGGTGTCGCAAATTGAGAATGACAGACCTGCGGATCATTCCATAGAGAGAGATGTTGATGACAGTTTCATTAACAATAATTATAAAATTGCCTTGCCAGACAAGTTACTCTCCTCTTAGATCAAATTTTAAGGGAAACGACACTCATAGGTAAATTCTGGGACCAAAATCTTCATCTTTCTAATATTATGGAATGGGCAAAAAAAATGTGGATAGGGGTTAAGACTATTTCCTCCATAGATTCACAATCAAAATTCTTTATTGTTTTATTTGATTCGAAAGATAATAAAGTTGTAGTCCATAAACATAAGGGCTAGTTTTGCATGGGATCAGAGCCTTTTTACTTTGCCTTGGGTTCCAAATTTCAAGCTCGACTCAAATTTGTGTCAATTCATTCCTTTCTGGATATCATTCCCAGACTTAGCTTTAGAATATAGAGATCTTGATAATATTCAAATTCTGGCAAATAAGCTTGGATTTTTTATAAAACATGATTTGATCCCATTTGAGTTTATCCATTTGCCAGTCAGAGGGTGCCTTCTTCTTAATATTTCAAAGCCATTGCCCACCTCAATCTCTATTCAAAGTTAGTGGGGTATTTGGGATCAGAAAATAGAAATCCAAAATGCTACCTATGTAGATCAACATCAATTTTTTTTGGGTCACTATAATACTCAATGTCAGGGCACTGATCAACAAAGGATTTTTGTGTGTAAAGATCACACTTCATATCCCTTTCAATGTTATTTATATTTTAAAGAGAACAGAGGTCAATATGAGGATGAGGAATTGGGTGGTGAGCCTTCATCCCCACCACTTAAGGTACAGGATAAGTTGATTTCAAATGTTACTTTTGAGTCACTGTTTAAGGCTATCCATCCAAACTATTCATTTGTGTCTCCTAATTAGAAGGGCCTAAATGAACTTAATTTTAAGTTGGTTTGTAATGCCCTTTTTGATGCCCTTGTTAAGGCTTTTCTCCAATCTATTCAAAGGAAGTACAAGTTATTAGGTTTTGATAGGAGCCGAAACTTTGGAAAGTCTTTCTACTCTGGTTTTTCTTTGGATGGACCACTTTGGATGCATAAGTTATTGGGTCCTAGTCAAAATATGTTCAATATTTCACATGAAGGACTCTGATCTCACTTTAAATTAGAAAATACTATACAAACTTTGATTTTCTAGAGTGGTCCAATTGATGTTGTTTACAAAGAGACATTCTATCCTTCCTTGCACCCTGTTAAATCTAACAAGTCAGAAGAAGAGCTTCTGTGGATGAGTTTATTTTAAGTGTGGCTTCCCAACGTTTTGATCAAATTGCTCAAGAGGAAATGTTGCGAAATTATGCTAATTATGTGCACCTACTAGGTCATGCTGATAAGATTGGATCTACCATAAGTGGTAAAGTTGACATTGTGTCCCAATTAACCAAATTTGATGGACTTGAGATATTTTCACAGTCTCAATTTGAAGACTGGATTGTTGGGAATCAAAAGG
This sequence comes from Cryptomeria japonica, assembly GCF_030272615.1. NCBI lineage: Eukaryota > Viridiplantae > Streptophyta > Pinopsida > Cupressales > Cupressaceae > Cryptomeria > Cryptomeria japonica. Next base: position 402,088,536 of record NC_081411.1, read on the forward strand.
CAGCGACTCAAATTCATGATATTACAACTGATCAAGTTTCGCCAATGGATCATGTCATTCTGGAAAATATGCATTATATTGGGTGTCCAAACTACCATTGACCAAAAATTCTCAACTACAAAGAGAGTTATGAGGAGGACTAAATGTAGTTCTCCTCAATAGGTATGGAAGTTTTATCTTGGAACATCAGGGGTATAAATGCCTCTGACAAAAGGAAGAGAATCAAGCAACAACTTGACTAGACTATTCTCAAGCAGATGTAGTTTTTCTTCAAGAAACCAAAATGTCAGATGAGGTTTTTTATAAAATAGTAGCCAAATGGTCAAACTAGAAATCAGCACACAACCAGAGTATAGGAGATTTAGGAGGTCTCGTTGTGCTTTGGAATCTAAAATTGGTAGTTGCACAACTTGTGAAGCAAGGAACCAATTGGCAACATATTAGTATAAAGAACTTCAACATGTTTTTTTATTTGATAAATGTTTATGGCCCAATATCTACCCAGGATAAAAAGAATTTATGGTCCTTTCTCACTTTGATCTTTCAACAAGTTGCAGGGCAGAATGTTATTTTTTTTCTGGGGGGGGGGGATTTTAATGCAATTACTTCATTAGAGAAGAAAAAAGGTGGTATTTTCCCCCCTATTGGGACTATTGAAGATTTCAAAGAATTTATAAATGATAATGACTTGTTTGATAGTCTTTCGCAAAATGTTTTTTTTACATGGACTAATAGGAGATCTAGTTTCTTACAAATTGCGGAGAGATTAGATAGATTCCTCTTTTCACAAGAGTGGAGGGCTCAAAACTATTCATTGCAATCTCAAATTTTAGCTTTATCAAGCTCAGACCATTTCCCTATCCTTTTGATCATTGATAAAATGGTAGCCTTGCCAAAACATAATCATAGACCTTCTTTCAAGTTTGAAAGGATGTGGTCTCGGCACCCCCACTTTCATTCCTTGCTTCAACAGTGGTGGGTAAGTGCTCCTCAGGTGGTGGGCACCAAAATGTTTAAGTTTCATAAAAAATGTAGTATGTTAAAGCTCAAATTAAATTATGGAATAAGGAAGTCTTCAAAAACATATTTGCTCAAAAAGAATTTGTTGAAAATCAATTGCAATAGATTAATGAGCAGATCATCTCTAAAGGGCTAGATTCAGATTTCTTCACTAAGCAAAAACAGTTTCAGGCGGAATGAGAAGAAATATATAAGAGAGAGGAGGAATACTGGAGACAAAAATCTCGTGAGCTATGGTTAAGGGAAGGGGATAAAAACACCAATTTCAGATGTCAGCTAAGCAAAAGAGAGCAGCCAATACTATTTTTTTCCATTAAGGAAGCTTCCTCAGGCAAAATCCTTCGAGATGCACAAGAAATTCAAGATGAAGGAGTAAATAACTTTAAGAACTTACTTGCCCCTGCTTCTTCAAACCTTCCACTTAATGTTCAAGAGCAAGAGATTATAGATGCTATCCGTCATATTGTTGGTCCCCTTGATAATAAAAAATTATTGGCTCCTTTCAAAATTGAAGAGATTCGTAAAGTAGTATTTTATTTCCCTCCAAATAAGGCTTCGGGTCTGAATGGGTTTACTGCTCTTTTTTTCCAAAAATGTTGGGATGCTTTGGGTTCTGAATTGTTTGCATTGCTGGAGGAATAGAGAAAGAGTTCATCCATTCTTTGAAATTTCAATACCACTAACATTGCTATTATTCCCAAAATCAAAGAGCCTAAATCTTTTGTATATTTTAGGCCCATTTCGTTCTGCAATACAATATATAAGATTATTACCAAAGCCATTTATTTGAGATTACAGAAATGGATCATTAAAATCATATCTCCAGAACAGGGTGGTTTTGTACCAGGGATAGAGACTATGGAAGGTGAATTAGTGGCTCATGAAGTATTGCACTCCATCCATTCCAATAATGCTTCTTCTTTTGTAGTAAAATTGGGTATGATGAAAGCATATGACAAACTTAACTAGTCTTTTTTGTTTAAAGTCTTGTACAAATTTGGATTTTTTGAGAAGTGGTGTAAGTGGATTAGGGCATGTATCTCAAGAGCTTACTTTTTAGTGTTAATTAATGGTGCTCATGTTGGTTTCATTTTTGCCTCACAAGGTGTGAGACAAGGAGACCCCTTATACCCATCTTTATTTATAATCATGGCGGAAGCTTTTAGTAGAATCGTTAAGTCTAAACATCGTCAAGGGCTTTGGAGGGGAGCTCATATTGAAGGAACATCTGTTTCAGTCACACACTCTTTATTTGCTGATGACGCACTGTTATTTGGTAATCAAATGTTCAAGAGGCAAAGCAAATCATGCAAACTTTGGATCTCTACATGGCATTCTTGGGACAAAGAATTAATGCTCAGAAATCAAAGATCTATGTTTTTAATACAAATTATGTTGTCACAAGGAAAATTGTTGATACTTTGGGTTTCTCACAAGAATGCCTTTGTTCCACATACTTAGGCATTCCTTTTTTTGTGGGTGCCAATAAGTCATCTTATTGGAAAGCTATTATAGAAATAATTAAGAATGCTATCTCCACATGGAAGGCCCGTTGGTTGGCTCTGTCAGGTAGGTTACTCCTAATAAAAACAGTCTTGTCTGCCATTCCTAATTATTATATGTCAGTCCTCAAAGCCCCTGTTGGAGTCATTCAACAGATTGAGAAAATTATTAGAGGTTTCTTATGGAGGGACAATATGTCAGAAGAAAAAAAGATCCCTCTTATCTCAATTTAGGAAATGGCTCATGACATAGGGGGAGGGGGAGTGGGTCTACATGACTTATCTAAAAAGAACATTGCCTTTGGGGGTAAACTTGTGTGGAAAATGGTTTCCAAACTAGACACTAAGTGGTGTAGAATCATGCAGGAAAAGTATTTGGATTCTCCAAATCCTTACTATGTCATAACTATTCTTGATCCTCCAAAAGGATCAGCTGTTTGGAACTTCATGATGTCTTATAGGCAGGTTATTACAAGATATGTATCTTGGGAGGTTCACAATGGTGAAAGAATTCAATTCTCGGAGGATTCATGGAATGGTCTACCTCCCTTAAAGATTTCAGAGCTTCTACTAGATGCTATTCCAACTATAAAAAATTGTTGGGGCTCATTTTTGATAGATCATGTTACTGGTGTGGAATTTTTTTCACGGAAAGCCATTTGGAAATATCCTTTGGATCTACCTATTAGATATGATCAAAGGATTTGTTTTCAGGAATTATTGATAAAAATAAGAGTGTATATTTCAAATCAAGAAGATAAATTGATGTGGGCTCCAACGCATGATGGTAAATATTCAGTTAAAGATGGTTATGTGGCTGCCCGACATATGGAAAACCAACAAGTTAAGAGTAGAGACTTTTCATTTTGTTGGAATAATGTGGGTCTTCCTAAAGCAGGATGCTTTGCCTGGCTAGATTTGAGAAAGAGGATCTTAATAAAGATAAATTGGAAATATTACATATTGCTAACTCTTTCAATTATGTATTATGCAAAGCTGAAACTGAAACAGTGGATCACTTACTCCTAAGGTGTCCCTTTTCTCAGCAATGCAAGATTCATGTTTTGGAAAAGTTAAATCTATCTAAGTTGTTTCCCTATACTTTACGGGAGCTATTCCAATCCTGGCCTTCTCTATTCACAAATTCTTTATTTGCAAGCATTTGGAAATGTATCCCGACAATAGTCATATGGTCAATCTGGTGGGAAAGAAATAAAAGAATTTTTAGACATGAAGATTCTCCAATTAAATTGATTCTAGAGGGAATTGAGAAATATACTTCAAAACGGGTTAATGCTTACATCAAGAACACAAATAGCAATTTTAATTTTTCATCTTGGGATGGTCGCATTATCAAGGTTTGGAAAGGTTTAACTATCCCCTCTGTTTTTGCTACATTTTGTCGGGGAAATCATTCAATTAACAAAGAACTAGTTAAATGGAAACCTCCTCCACTTGGATTTGTCAAATTAAATTTTGATGGTTCTTCTAGAGGAAACCCTGGTGATTTGGGGATTGGAGTTTGTATTAGAGATCGTTTAGGTCTTCTTCTGGTAGTTAAATCTTCTCCTATTCCTCCTGGGACAAATAATTTGGTGGAAGCTCTTGCCCTATTATCTGGATTGAAATTGGCAAAACAATTAAGGTTCTCTAAGATCTATGTAGAAGGAGATTCTTCTATTATAGTTAAAGCTTTCATTTCCAGATGTTCATTTAACTGGAAAATCTCCTACATTTTAAATCAAGCATGGTTGTTACTAGACTAGTTTGATGAATCTTCATCTCTCATGTATTCAGGGAAGGTAATAGAGCAGCAGATGCTTTAGCTAATCTGGGTTGTGAGAAGCTGAAAGTGGATTCTTCACTTTCAAATTTTAATATAGACAATTTTCCTCAACTAGCAAACATTGTTAATTTTGAAAAAATAAATATTTAAAAGGATGGCAGACTCTTCATTCTTATTATCCTAGGTCTCTATGGGATGGAGTAGCTTTTTGTTCATATCAAGAGATTAGATAATGATTAATTTGAATATGTAGCCTGTTGATTTGAAGGCTTGCATTACACCTTACGAGCTAACAGACATACTCCATATTTTCTTTTATTACATCGAGCTGCTTGATCTTTCATTCCTCCTCCTTGCTGGTAGCATGATGGCAGCCTATCTTATGAGTATTGTGAGATCAACATTATTTCCTCATTTAATCTCACACATGTGGCACCACCGACTAGTTTGTATTATAATTACATGACTTGGCTTCATGCATGTAATTAAGACTAGTTAATCATTTGACATCATATGGACAATTGGTAATGATTCTGACGGGGAATGTTATTTTCAAGATAGTGATTATTTTATTGCTGAGTGTCGCTACTTCAATTGCATTTCTCCTTTGTAGCTTGCTTTGTTTTGATGTACATGGAGTTCTCGCCATGAAATTACAGAGTTCCCTTGAAGGTTGCTTCTTGGGAGATGTCGTTTGAGGATTATATCACATAGGAGCACTTGGGAATCACCTTCAATATTTCCTGTCAGCATTGCAAATGTAGCATTCAGAGGATAATTGGTGAGGAAATCCCTTACCCATAGGAAAAAAGGTTTATTTTTCCCTTCCAACTGGTTTGTATTTTCCTATACAACATAGTTGATGTGTTGCAGTCATGGGTTCCCTTTAAAAACATCATCCATAAAATGGTTAGGATAGATATTTTGGATGATAATCAACTTCTAGAAGCCATTCACCATTATGATCTTTGGAATGGTCAAGCAAAAGTTGGAGGTTTATTTCCTAGGCAATTCTTGCTAAACCATGATGAATTTCCCATAATTTTTGATAATATAAAGTAGTCTCTTTCTCTTCAAAATGTAAGACCTTTCTAGATAGTTGTCTGCAATGTTGGTAGAGGTTAAAGTTTAGATTTAAAGATCTGAATCTTCTCAGAGATACATGCTATATTACCAATTTTAGGCCATGAACATGGTCAAATGGGATCCTTTGTTCTATGTCTGCCATTGCCAGTGGGTAATGAGATTACGATGTAGGTTAACTGAGACTCTCCACCTGAGAGGCTCATGCTCAACCATGTCAACGAGCTTCAATGATCACTGATTGAAGGTTTGGTAAATTATTTTTCTACATTAAGTGTTGGAGAAGGCTCATACTCAGGCTCACAACCTATGGAGGAGTAAAATTGATTTTTCATACAGAATTTTGGGTTTACATTTTATGCCCCTCTTTCTATTCCTAGCTTTGTTCGGTAGCCCAATTTTGTTAAGTATGAAGGAGGGAAGCTGATATTTGTAAATGTAAATCATGTAAGAAATATTGATTATCTGGTGCTTTTTACTATGGTCTTTGAATGGCCTATTTAGGATGATTAACTCATGACCAGTATTGAATTGTAATGTTTGGACTGTGTTAGTCCTTGGATATACTAATGTTTTGGTGTTATTTGGTAAATTTTGAACATCATATAGGTTTCTTGAGATGTAGCATATTTCTATATAGCTAGGTATGTAGGCTTCATCCTCAGTGGTGGCCTCCTTCTATGCATTGTAATATTGAGCGAGGAATGGAGGTTTTCTTAGATGGTTCTTTCCTCTAGGAGTTCTTGAACAGGTCTACTATTATATGATATATATTCGTGGCTCATCCACTTTTACCAAAAAAAAATCTCATATTCAAAATGCCACACAAATATTTAAACTATTTTTTATCCAAAACCAAATAGATACATATTAACTCTTGATTATAAATCCCTTCAAATTTGACTTTTATAATAGAGAAAGGCCCACTCGAGTTTAATAACAACCATGCATAAAATAAATTGCTTTCCTAAAAACATGCAATTTTTTTAATTTTTATTTTTTAAATAAAATATTTGAATTAACCAACTCACAAAATAGATATTGCATATAATTTGATTAAATAAATTATTAATATAATAAGTATTATTAAATATTAATGAAAAGAAATGGATTATGATATTTCTTGTATGACAAAGAGTAGAAAAAATAACTTGCATAATGTGAATCCATGGGATACCTAGAAGAATATTGTATGTGAGATCATTAGCCATGACATGGATAGGCATGACATGGGTAGGCATGGGTAAAGTCACCAGTCTTGCCTTAACAGGTAATGTGATTACACCTAACTATTGTCTACCAACATTATCAAAGCCACAAGTAGAGAGAGAATTTGGTT